>NW_010191678.1:33443-92966 GCF_000695765.1 Mesitornis unicolor | reverse complement strand
CTTTCAGGCTGGTAACCCTTAAACAGTAACAGATAGCTAGATTAAGTTCCAACTGAGCTTTTGCATCTCTAATTGCATCTCTAATTCTCTTTCTACATGACCTTACAACATCCTTAAACACTTCCTGCTTCACCTGCCCCTTTTTCCAAAGTTGATACACTCTTCCTTTATTTCTAAGTTCATCTAAAAGCTGTCTGCTCAACTGTAAAAGCTCTCTGCTCAGCCAGGCTGGTCTTCTTCCCTGACAGCTCCTCACTCCTGTGCCTTCATAATTTCATTCTTAATGTAAGCCCAGACTTCCTGGACCCCTTTGTTTTTGAGGGCTGCTTCCCAAGGGACTTTCTGAACCAGTGTCCTGAATAGATCAAAGTCAGCCTTCCAAAAGTCTAAGGTGGAGGTTTTGTTGATGACCCTCCTTACTTCACCACATATTGAAAATTCTATCATGTTGTGGTCACTGTGCCCAAGACGACCTCTGACCACCACATCTTCCACCAGTCCTTCCCTGCTTGTAAACAGTAGGTCTAGCAAGGCACTACTCCTGGTAGGTTCACTTTCCAGCTGTGACAGGAAGTTGTCATCCATACATTCCAGAAACCTCCTGGACTGCCCCTTTTCTGCTGTGTTGAAATCTGGTAAGTTAAAGTCCCCCACAAGAACAAGAGCTAGTGAATGAGAGACATCTCTGAGTTGTTAAAAGAATGTTTCATCTGATGTCTTTATCCTGGTCAGGTGGTCCGTAGCAGACTCCCACTGGGATATCAGCCTCATTGTCCTTCCTCTTTATCTTTACCCATAAACATTCCACCTTGGTGTTCCTAACATTGTATTCTAGTCAGTCAAAGCACTCCTTAACATATAACCCTACCCCACCCCCTCTCTTTCCTTGCCTATCCCTTCTAAAGAGTCTGTAGCCATCCATTGCAGCACTCCAACCATGCGAATCATCCCACCACATTTCTGTGATGGCAATTATATCATGGTTCCCCTGGTGCACAATAGCCTCTAACTCCTCCTGTTTACTGTCTATGCTACAGGCATTGGCATATGTGCACTTGAGCTGTGGTACAGATTTCACTTCCAACACTGAAACATTGCCCCGAGACTTATCCATAACAGTCCTGAGTTCATCCCCCTCCCCCTTCGATTCTATTTTAAAGCCCTCTCAATGAGAGTTGCCAACTCCTGTGAGAAGATCCTTGTTCCATGCTTTGAAAGGCGTACCTCATCTCTTGCCAGCAGGCTCGGTGATGAATACACCAACCCATGGTCATAGAACCCAAAGCCCTGACGATGACACCAGTCCCTGAGCCATGAATTAACCTGCCTGGTCTTCCTTTTAGTTCCCTTATCCATCGCTGTCGTAAGAGGGATGGAGAAGAACACAACTTGTGCACCTAATCCCTTAACTAGCTGCCCCAGAGCCCTGGAATCTCTCTTGATTGCTCTTGGTGTTCTTGATGCCACTTCATTGCTGCCCACCTGAAAGACCAGAATTGGGTACTAATCTGAAGGCCTCACCAGGGTGGAAATTTTACTTTTGACATCCTTTATCCTGGCTCCAGGGAGGCAGCTGACTTCCCTATGAAGAGAATCCGGTCTGCATATTGGGCCCTCTGCACTCCTCAGGAGGGAGTCACCCACAACAATGACCCATCTATTTTTCTTTCTGAATTGCGTTATGACCATTTGTTTAGGGCAAGTTGGCCCCAGTGGTACTTCTGGTCTACATGAGGTATCCTCAATGTCATCTTCTATTTCCTTCTGCAGGGCCACAAACCAGTTCTGCAACGCCGCTGAAGGTGGTGAAATTCTTGAGGGAACACACCTGCCCTGTTTGTGGCATTGGGCTGGAGCCTGTTCCCATTGTCCCTGCTCCTGCAGGTTTTCTTGGGATGGCTGGGCAGCTTGCTGGGATGATAAGGAATCCTGAGACAATAGGGACTCCTGTACTCTACTAATGCCATTTGCTTCCTGGGCAGTTTTAGTGGAGAGCAGGCTTTGAAAACAGTCATCTAACTCCCTCTCACTCTCCCTGATACTCATAAATCTGCTTACCTCCTCCCTGAGCTTTAATTTTGCCTGTTTCATGGCTCGAATAAAAAAGGACACAAATCAGCCCTACGGCCTTATTTAGAATTTCTATAGACCTATAGATTCTAAGAAATTTTAGAAAACATATTTTCCCACTTTCTAGAAAATAAAGCTTTCCTAAAATACTTTAAACAAAGATTAAGGCAAAATAAGCAGAAGAAACAACTGAGAGAAAAATTTCAAACTGTTGTCATTAAGCAAATCAATCATGGTCATCTATCTACTGACTAATGCATATGTAACAAATTATAGCACTGAAATCTGTTTGCAGCTAATAATTTTAAGTACAAGTGGAAAGTGCTCAGACAATGCGCAAGAGTGGACATGTGGAAAAATATGTCAGCATAACAAAGATTTTTAATCCTATAAACATGGTATGCATTTCTGACGTGCAACTAGATTTATTTCAAGTACTGAATCCTCCTCTTCATTGATTCTGTTTTATATGTTATCTCAGCTTAAAACTTTGCTCTCATTTGTACATTCAAATATTTTGTAGGCTTAACTAAATGGATGTTTATATATAGGGAGACATATAGTTTATAAATTTACATTTACATTTACATTTACATTTACATTTATAAATATTATGCATAAGATTTTTATTTCTTGTGGACCTCCAGCAATGGAGTTTTCTGGAGTCACTGAAGTAAAATCATGCACCAACCTGTTTAAGCTGATTTTACTTAATAAAACTGTCAGAAATGTGCTAAGATATCTGAGCCAATACACAAAGTGTGGGTCAAGTTTCTATGAGCTGCTGAGTACCAACTGCCAAAATCTGCATGACATTGAGTTGGAGAAAATCCAGAGTAATTCCACTGATTTAATCGTGTTACTTCAGCACCCCAACAGGGCAGACCTCATGTCTGCGGACACAGCACAGAGAGGCAAGATCAGACACTATGGGGTAAAGATTTTTCTGTCTTCTCATATGCTGCCACTCAGTTTCCTATGCCATCTTGATCAGTGTGTCGACACTCACATTTGTACATGCAGCTTTTCTAAAAAAGACAAAGATTGTGGCTAAATGCGGTAAAGTGTATATTGCTAAAAACATTTGGCTATCTGGTCTAAGAGCAATATTTGATTTGGTTGATAACACTGATAACAGGGGATTGAGCGCTCCCTCAGCAAGTTTGCAGATGACACTAAGTTGGGAGGGAGTGTTGATCTGCCTGAGGGTAGGAAGGCTCTGCAGTGGGACCTGGATAGGCTGAAACAGTGGGCTGAGGCCAACTGTATGAGCTTCAACAAGGCCAGGTGCCGGGTCCTACACTTCAGTCGCAATAACCCCATGCAGCGCTACAGGCTTGGGGACGAGTGGCTGGAAAGCTGCCATGCAGAAAAGGACCAGGGGGTGTTGGTGGACAGCAGGATGACCATGAGCCAGCAATGTGCCCTTGCGGCCAAGAAGGCCAATGGCATCCTGGGGTGTATCAGAAGTGGGGTGGTTAGTAGCTCGAGAGAGGTTCTCCTTCCCCTCTACTCTGCCCTGGTGAGACAGAATTTGGAATACCGTGATCAATTCTGGACCCCCTCAGTTCAAGAAGGACAGGGAGTTGCTTGAAAGAGTCCAGTGCAGGGCCACAAGGATGACTGAGGGAGTGGAGCATCTCCCTTCTGAGGAGCGGCTGAGGGAGTTGGGTCTCTTTAGCTTGGAGAAGAGGAGACTGAGGGGTGACCTCATTCATGTTTATAAATTTGTAAAGAGTGAGTGTCAGGAGGAAGGAGCCAGGCTCTTCTCTCTGATGTCCAATGACAGGACAAGGGGCAATGGGTGCAAGCTGGAACATAGGAGGTTCCATGCAAACATGAGGAAAAACTTTTTTACTGTGAAGCTTACAGAGCACTGGAACAGGTTGCCCAGAGAGGCTGTGGAGTCTCCTTCTCTGGAGACATTCAAGGCCAACCTGGACGCGTTCCTGTGTGACCTAGTTGAGGTGATCCTGCTCTGGCAGGGGAGTTGGACTAGATGATCTTTTGAGGTCCCTTCTAACTCCTGAGATTCTGTGATTCTGTGATTCTGTGATAACATGAACTGATATTATTACCAATACCTTACTGACAATGAATTTTTTAAATGTTCCAGGTGAACTCAGTGCTAATTGAAATCAGGGGTTTTTTTGCTGTTTTGCCTTAATCATTAGGCCCTCATTTTACTAGAAATACCAAGTTTGGCAAGAGAGTAGGAGGTATCTTAAAATGCTGAGAAAATGTGCACCTATGAATAGCAGATACTTGCAGTTGCACTGGCACATCTTGATGATCTGTACTTTCTGATTCCTATTTCTCTGTTCTTTGTTAAAAATCTCTCTACAACAGTAGAAGTGATGTTGTGTAATGGCCCAACCTACTAAAAGGCTGGATGATCTGTCAAAAAACTTCATCATAGTACTTTGTTCATCCCTTATGCCAATAGACTCTTCCACTGTTCTATCTCCCCTTTAATGCATCTGGACTTGGCACATTGAGCCGGCAGTGTGCACTTGCAGCCCAGAAGGCCAACCACATCCTGGGCTGCATCAAAATAAGCATGGCCAGCAGGTCAAGGGAGGTGATTCTGCCCCTCTACTTCTCTCTTATGAGATCCCACCTGGAATTCAGCTTCTAGTTCTGGGGCCGCCAACATAAGAAGGACATCAAGCTGTTGGAGTGGGTCTGGAGGAGAGCCGCAAAGATGATCAGAGGGCTGGAGCACCTCCCCTACAAGGACCAACTGAGAGAGTTGGGGCTGTTCAGCCTGGAAAACAGAAAGCTCTGGGGGGACCTTATTGCGGCCTTCCAGTTCCTGAAGGGGTCCTACAGGAAAGCTAGGGAAGGACTTTTTACAAGGGCAAGTAGCAATAGAGTAAGTGGGAATGGTTTTAAACTGGAAGAAGGTAAATTTAGACCAGATATTAGGAAGAAATTCTTTACTGTGAGGGTGGTGAGACACTGCAACAGGTTGCCCAGGGAAGCTGTGGATGCCCTCTCCCTGGAAGTGGTTAAGGCCAGGTTGGACAGGGCTTGGGAAGTGGCCCTATCCATGACAGGGGGGTTGGACTAGATGATCTTCCAAGGGTCCATTCCAACCTAAACTATTCTATGATTCTATGACTACTAAATTTCTCAAAAGAACTATTATAACCCCAACATCTTTCTTATATACCCTCAATGATTTTTCAAATTTATGAATGGAATCTCTGGGGTTATAGATAATTATGTAAAAATTTAGTTAAATTTTATGCTTCCAAAATCTACAGAGAATGCTTCAAAGTTGTGGAAGTAATTCATAAAAGTGAGGCAAAAGTATCTGAAAACAATATGCATGATACTATTTTACCTTAGCTTTTCTATCATTGCTACTCAAACCACAAAAAAACTTTTACTGATAATCCCATATTAAAAGCACTAATAAATAGCATATTAATGTGCACAGACACAAGCTACCTCATAAAGTCCAGCTTACTACTGTTATTTTTTCAGTAAAAGAGTATTACAAGGATGCCAGGTCTGCTTTCTATATGCTGCTCTTGCACAGATCATAAAGGTGACCTCAAGATCGAAAGGCAGTATTTTCAAATTTACTTTTGCATTAAATAGCATGCACAGGTCCAAAAAGGGATTTTTTTGGAGGTGACAGATTCAATGTCTATTTCGCACTGATTTCTATGAGTTACGGGGCTAGTCCTTTCAGTGTCCCAAAAAGATTTCAAAAATTCCTACTTGCATCTCTCACTGCTTAAATAACTTAGAGATATTTTGATCCAATGTTGTTATCTTTGCAGTGTTTGGCAATATATGAAAATTTGCCTAAAGTTCTAGGTTGAAGACTGTGATCTGATGGATTAATCTGCAGGAACAATGAAACTGTACAATAAGATTAAAGCTCTCCTGCAAGACAGAGAAAGAGCTTTCCAAAGGTCCATTATAAAATTAGGTCATAAATTAGCCCAGAAAACAAAGCCTTTTCATTTGGTTAACTTAGCTTTCTTTAAATAATGATTTCTGTTTATATTTATAAAAAACTGAAGATAATACACGCTATACAGTGTGCGTCTTACGTCTAGAAAAAATACTATCAGATAACTCTTACTTAAAATTAAGTAATGTTCTGATATTCCACATATTGTAGGAAAATTATATGCTAAATAAATTATTTAAACATTCTACCAAAACTGTTTCTTTGTGCTATAGGCAAAGATTGAAGTTAGATTCCAAACAAGAGGAATATGAACCTGTGACAATTTCATTTACAAATTAAATCATTCTAGGATTTACATAGACAAATGTGCCTACTGTGTGAAGAATAGAAGGAGAATTATACTTGACTTTCAGATGCCAGATCACAGTTATCAATACACAAGAAGCATTTTAGTTTGCCTGCCCAAAGTGTCACATGGACTGAACCAAACCCTCGGCAAACACAGGAACAATTAGAAGTCTCTGGCTCTTCTTTTAGCTGCAGCCTGAAGGCTGTCCAAATTTAGACACACACACACACACACACACACACACACACAAACACACACACATGCATACACAGACCTGCCATTAATAGCCATGATACATTAACTGAGAATAGCTGGAGTGTAGTGTACTGCAGCCATAGCTACTTCTTACTATTGCTAACACATCGCTTCACTGCAAAGATTACGCTCATCTGGGGGCCATGTGAATGGCCCTAATACCAGAGAAGTGCCAGTTGAGGAAGAGAAAGTGAAGGGAGAGAGAGAACAAACTCAACAAGGTGGAGCAGAAGGCAGTAGGAAAAAAAATCTTCTATCATTATATGATGGATAAACTCTGCTAAATCCAAAATGCAACTGTCAATTTTAGAGTAAGAGTAAAACTTTAAAATCTGAGGACAGTTCAGATCCTTAATTTAGGGGTGATAAGTAAAGCTCAAGGCATTTCTTTCTCTTTTTAAAAAATATTTCTCCAATTATATAAAAAAAGAAAACTAACAAACAGAATTATTTCCCATGTTTTTTTCCCCACCATTTTTATAGCTTACTTTTTCATTTGATCACAGTAAAAATACTTATGACTTTGTTTATTTTTTCTAAGTTCAATTGCACAAATGAAGAAGAAATTTCTACGGAAGCTGTATTAAGATTAATGATTTCTATATTTAAGGAATTCTGAAAGTTTCTAGAAGTTGTAAGTAGGCTCAGATCAGACTGCATGCATTTTAAAATCCTCCTTAAATGAAGAAAATTCTTTACATCAAACCCTCATCAAAGGAAAAATTAGGATTAACCATCTTAACAGGTGATAAACCGATTTCTTCAAGCACAAAATCAAATCCTTGTGTCACAGGTTGACTAGATGTATATGCAGAACCACTGATCATTCTGTGTGACATGTCAATTACCAAACTGTGATGGAAAGTAGTTATGGTTATAGCCCTGAAACTTTCTCAGACTTTACTCCAGTCACCAGCAGTCAGATAAGGCTGTCATGCAGGCTTGGTGACCCTGATATGAGGTCTCTGATCCTATAGCTGGACTGTCACCTTTATCTGAGTTAGCTAGTTGACAGCTAGCTTGAGTGCATTTACGCTGTGCTGCAGTCAGCACCTCCAAATCAATATTCCTCTTATCCTGCAGCTATAAGTGTGGCTGATCCTTCTGCCACTCTTTCAGGTTGCATCATGCTTGATGTTATAAGGTTCTGAGTTCAGTCAGTTGAAGTTTGTCAGCATTTTTACTGCAAACTACTAAAGAAAAGTAAAAGACGATTTATTGAAGTTAAAAGACTCATGAGAAAAGATTAGGTTTTGAACTGGCTGAAAAAGGGTTCAGAATTGGTTAAAAGGCATGGTTTCAACTCTTCCTGCACAGGGTTTCTTCTTTGGAAAAGAAGACCAGGCTAAGGAGAAAGAAAGTAAAACTACCCAAAAATAGTCAATTCCCTTTCTACAGTAAAGATGAGTGTTGTTTGCACCAGAGCTGAGGTAAGAGAAGTAAATTAGGACAAATCAAGACTGAATGAAGAAAAAGGAAAGCCTCCCATTCACCAATAGGAGTGGGGCAGGTAGGAACTGATTCAAAAGCATTATTAATCTTAAACTCAGCCCCATATCTAACTCCAGGTGGCATCCCTGATAAATCACTGCTTCCCAGATCCAAGCATTTGTGAGCTGTGTTTTCCTTCTTCAATTAGCAAATGTTGTGGAAACAGACTTATTAAACATACGGCTTACGTTTTTCCGATGCAAAGTGTTAGTCTTTTCCCAGCTTTCCAGAGGTCAAGCACTTGGCACCAGTCCTGACAACATGGTGATGCCAAACTGTGCTTCCTGCTGCTGCAATAGACAGATACCCAGAGGTGATCTAGCTCCCTGAAAACAAGCTTATGTACATTCACACTATGTTGCTGTCACCTCAGATTGGAAATCAGTCAAAGTAGTCAGTACTGTACCACATTTGTGGTCTGAAGTTCCAACTTGAAACCCTATAGCTCAATTTCCTAAAAGCCAGGCACTCACAATGCAGTCAAGCTTGAACACACAGAACAGGTATAATGCTAAGACTTCTGAAATCACCCAAACCTAAGCCTCCAAAGTGCATACATTCATTAACAGCACAGAGTTGGCCCCACATAGCTCTTGTTTTTGCTAAGAATGGGATTTGCCCAACATAACAAACATTCTGCACAAATAAACAAATTATCTGTTAGGTACCTAAGCTTTTTCACTGTGTGTAATTCTGAACAAAGAACCGATTTTGATAGAATTCCATGCAAAACTGAAATTTAACCACGTAATAGAAAAATTAAAAAGTGGATTAAAGTGTTCCATTATTGCTTAAGATATGAGTGTCATGCAGCTGACCCAGTGAACGACAGAGGCATCCCACAGAGAAAATGTAGGAGAATTATGGATGTGGAACTGAAGACTGAATGGTCAAGCTTTGTGACTTCGAAGTGACTTTTACTTCTGAGTGTTGACAAAGTCAAAATCTTAAGACAATTTGATATTTTAGTTGAGCAGGCTTTGCAACCTATTTAAAACAGGACAGGTGGTAGCTATAGGACCCTGAAGGGTCATAGAGCAGTATTGTTCACTCCCCTTTCCCTTCATAGTCCAAAAAAAAGAGGAAAGGAGTTTTGGTGGCTCTTCTTTCCTTCCTTCCTTCCTTCTTGTGCTGCCTTGTGTAGCATCTCAGGACAGCTGGGCCTACCTCCATGTGCTCAACAAAATCCACCACTGAGCACCACTGCAGTCCCCAGCAACAAGTCACAGCAGCCAAGAGGCACTTCTTGGACACTTCTACTTGGGTCTACTGAGATTGGGTTTTGTATATATATTTGTCCCTTATTAATTCCCTCTTCCTTTCCCCTATTGTTTTCATTAAACTTGTTAAAGTCTTAACTTCTAACTTTGTGTGAAACATCTCTATTCCTTTTTTATCCTCCCCTGGGAGGGTGAGGGACAATAGAGAGAAAATCCTACTCCCTGTTTTATTTGGTTTTGTCCTAAGCCCTAAACGGAGACAAAAAATAAAACAAAGAAATTAAGATAAAGAAGAGATGTCAAGTCTTAAGGCTTAGAAAAGCAGAAAGGAAAAAGACAATAAAAGAAAGGCACCATGACCAGAGCTATGCTACAATGTTTCAAAGGCATCATGTGCAGCTACTGTAAAGACAGTAGACATAATGGAAGAAATAGGTTGGCTTTGAGTAGCAGAATTTTGACTGAATTACCAAGTTAAAATATTTCTTTAAGCCAGACTGGAGGAAAGTACAATAATTAACTTACTGGAAACTTACTATTACACTTTCTCGGGAAGGAGTAGTATCGGTAGATTTTTCTAGAGAAACATCTAAGGGCTGATACTAAACTCGATTAATGCTCTTACTTCATTGACAAGAAGAGCTGCAAAATATCCTGGGAACTTTCTCATTACTTTTCTCAAATGTAGATGCAGAGAACTCACTGAAAAAGTACTTCAGGAAGATTGTAAGTTTCACAAAAGCTGCCTTGACAAACACCAATATTAAGAACTTCAAATGCTTCAAGTTTGGAGAATTCTCCAATTTTTAAAAAATCTCTGTGGAATCCCCAGTATAACATTGCATTTTATCTAGATTACCCTTAAACCACTAAAGTACTCATGTATAAAGTGTGAAATTTAATTCTCAGTCTTGATGAGAATGAAATAAAGGCATTCCATAGTTGGTTCAAAACTTGGACTTAGGGCAAAAAGATGCAGCATTGTACATGGCATACGGAGTGTTGTATAGTCTGCATTTTAATGTTAGTGATGCTTCTACAATATTAATAATGCTGTCAAGACATTTCTGTTCCAACACTTGGCCAAGAAAGACCAGAAGAGCAATATAGCTTTAAAGACATTACCAGCTGGATCTTTAATGGAGACAAGATTACCTTATGGAGGATGTGAAATGATTAAGACTGTAGCATTAATTCAGTGCAGGATCTCATAATTATTTTCCTCTAAAGCACTAAAGGAAATTCATTATTTTGTGTAGCTTCAATATACTCCAACGGTGAGCCCACATTGCATTTATTTCATAGATTGTTACCATGGGATAGGATGTCTATAGATTCTCAGCAAACAAGTCTGTTTTTTATTATATGTTATTCTTTAAGTCCTCATGATTAAAGTACAAAGCAAAAATCCTTCTTAGGAAGGGAAGGAAACGGAGAATAAGGAAGAAATATTATCCAAAGGGTATCTATAACTCAGTTGTTTATTCAAAACATGGATAGCAATTTTATAGAAATACGTAGAATGAGGTACGTTTTGAAACATAAAGTCCAGCCTCTATTAAAAATAATAAAAGTAGCAACTGCCTAACAATTTGTATTACAAACTACCCACTCAATCATAATTTTTGCAAGGCAATACATTTTGCAATGCAAATGAGCTATGGGACTTATGTATCTTTTCTGTGTCAGAATCACTTCCACATTTCTAACATCTAAAATTTACCTGTGTAATGAAATTGTGATGGATACTTAATTTATTAAAATATTTTTAATTATGATAGCTTTATGACTTAACTAAATCTCTATAAAGCTAAAAAACTATTAATGTCACTATTTTTTTTCTAGCTTTGTTTTCGGTTTATTTTTTTTCCTACCATGGCAAAACAGTTTGACAAGTAAGAGTAATATAATAAGTTATGTGGCTTCTGAAACTTGGAAGATTGCATAAGGCTTTTGGTGTTTTGTTAATACTAAATATATAAGGGCATATGAGGATGGTCACAAAAGAGCTATAGAAAATTGATAATATAAGTGCAATTGTCCAGACTATGTTTACTAAATTAGTTATTCCCAGATCCTTTAGACTTTTCTCGGGTCAGTTGTCACATGTGTGTAACATGTACATATACACCAAATACGAGGATCAAATAATATTGAGAATATATATTTTGTTTACTTTTTAAAATTTAATAGTCAAAAGATATTATTTACAGGGATATGCTTAATGACTTTACTAAATTGCTTTGTAAGATATAGGGCATTTCAGTTCTCTGTGATGCATGTCATTCACCAAATATGCCTGCTTTTTGAAGCAATCACATTTTTTCTTTCGTATTCTATTTTTTTTTAATTTGTCCATTATAAGTATAATAAAGGTTTGAGCTATTAGTCTGAAACAAAGCAAAACCTATGTATGAAATACAAAATAAAGACTAGACCTGCACATCTGTTTTCAGGCTTCAAGGTTTCAGTTGGGCAAAGGTAAGACAATGGTAGTAATTTTTTTTACCCATTTAAAATCTTTAGGAAAGCATTATTATATTCTTCTATATTGCTGCCCTAGAACTGAACTCAAGTGATTTAGTGTCTCTGGAAAAATTCCACAAATCCACAGGAAGTTGTTTTGTCATTGGTAATCATTGCAAACCACTCGAAAGACTATGACATGGATAATGGAAGATAAACTCCATAGAAATTCAGCTTTACTGGAAAGGTCGCACTATCAGCATGCAATTGCCCCATCCCATTGAGTCTGGCAATAGCAAATATCCAGCCTCATAACATCTGGTTGCATGTAGTTTAGCCCTTCTGTACTTCATAGTATTCATGTAAGAATAAGTAAGACCAGAATTGGACTTCAACTAAGATTATTTTGACTTAGGAAGTGCTGAAGGAAAATAAGACAGATATAGGCAAAGGCTTCTGACAGGAATGCAGCTACAAAAGAGAAATCACAGCTAGTCATTATTCAAGTAGGATACTTAGCACTTACTGATCTGTCTATGATATAGACATAGTAACAATTATTTATAAAGTGGTTTATGAGATAGTTCTCCACTGTTAGCTCAAATGCACTATTCATGTTCAGTTGCACTATTAGTAAAGTAAGATATTGCAGGAGCCTTGTGTATGTCCTGGCAGTTATTCACTTGTGGGAATACATCAGCCTGGATCTGCTGGCATTGACTGTTCTCCAGAAGCTTGCTGCAAATGAAAAATGTTTGGGGTTTTGAACATTTAACTGAAATAATACCTTGCTTCATTCTTATTAACAGAATGGCATGGCAAGTTCTTTGAACTCTTCATGTCTCAGTTCTGCACTTGAAAATGGATACTTGGTTAGCATGGAGGAAGCAGAAGGAAGAATACATTCCTACCTCACAGAGCTATAGTTTCTTATGACTAGTACATAATATTTAACTGAACATCCATTAAAAAGATTAACAAAATACATGCATAAGTTGTCATGGCCCTTGTCATGGCCCTTTGTTTTCTCATATTACTAGTTGCTAAACATTAATTAACTAACAACTGAGAGGGCATTATAGCACAAACATGTAGATGTATCTATTTTTATATAAAGCAGTAATGGTAAAAATAATTGAAACACCTACTACTGAGCACCATAGTGCTATGCACTGATAGTGTACTTAGTTCAATCCAAGGAGTTCTACTTTTTTGCAAAGATATGTATACACCTTCTTAAGAGACAGACAGCATTTTTAATTAGGTGAATCTTCTATTCCTTTCCATAGAAAAAGGGGGTAAAAAAGTCACCTTTTCCTCAAACACCATACTGTCTAGCATCATCCACAGGGCAGCATTTGTAATAATTATATTTTTATCTTTAATCCAGGCAATAAGTTTATTTCCGGAAGTGGCTGGACTCTGTGTCTGAAGTCTACTGCACTTCTGGTTGGAGACAAAATACACTGAGAGGGAGGCAGGATGTTACAAACAAACATCCAATACTTTATGCTTTAGCTATTTGCAAGGAGAAATTTCACAGCCAGCACTGCCAGAATACGTGCCTTCCAGTCATTATTTTATAACAGTTCCAAGTTACTGTCAAGTACTACTCACTTCTGTTTCCACCTGCTTAAAATTTAGTGCACAGCTTTTTTGAAGTACCAACAGGCTCCACCCCAACTGCTCCCTGCCTGAAGCAGTGCTCTGGGACCCTGGGACCCCTTGTTTTCTTTACCCTCTCCTGTCACAGGCAGGTTGAATTTCAGCTTGCCAACCATTTCCACTGATATGACTCACACAAAATATTGTTTTTCTTCTTTCCCTCAGGGCACAATAATGAAAAACTGTGTTTAAGACAAGATGGCAGCTCAGCTTCTGAGGGGAGCCCTAAACCACCTCCCAACCACAGCTGCCTGCAGAGCTGTACCTCAGGTCTGTTTGACCTGCAGCGCTCACCCACGCTCAGCTCACCTGACTCTCCTTTCTCCCTCTACCCACTGCACCCTCCTGCTTCAGCAGTTCAGAGGGCTTCAAAGAGCCACCATTTTTTTTAACCTAGTTTCTGAAATGTGCCTCCAGATAATGAGGAAACATGGAGACTATTTCTGCCATGAGGAAGCAGAAAAGAGAAAGTCTGTGACACATTAGTAGCAGCAGAAATCACAGTAATCTCTTCATATGGGAAAATTATGCAGGGTGCTAGTACCCAGGCCATTAACATCCACATACAGCTAGAGAGAGAGGCAGCACAGAAACCCTGCATAGAGAAAGACTGTCATTTCTCCTCCTTCCCATAGAACAACAGTTGTTCCCAGTCCACTGAAAAGTATCCTGTTGACCCTCAGTGATTCAATCATCTCTGCTTGGAGGGGGAAGAATTTCATAGATATTTTGCTGTAAGTATTAATTTAGTTCAAATAGATTTTCTATTAAATTAAAAGAGTGTTATTATTTCTGGGACTAATTTGTCTTATTTTGTCTTTAAAGTATTTTCAGGGCAAATATCCTGAAAGGATATATCCTGCAAGGGATATTTGTAGTCTTTTGCTACAGTAAGTCAGAATAATAGCTTGTGCCAGCCACTGGAATTGAAGAAACAGTGCTGCTTAGGAAGAAATCCATGCATAATGAGACAGCACTGCTGGCAAGAGAGTATGAGAATATATTAGAATTCATTTCTTCATCTTTGTTGTCCAAAAATCTTTCCAACATAGGAGTAATACATGCTACTCAAAAGTGTCCCAGTACTTCCCCCACTACAGCCACATTTCTGAAACCGTGTCTCTCTCAACATATGAAGGGCAAAGATCTTGATTAACACTGTTGATTTTTAAGCACATTAACATTGTCTTTCCAAACTGTGAAAACAAGGAGTCATTCTATGGGATGAACTGCATGATCCAGGAAGTTGTAGGCTTAACTGTCCTGTGATTCTCATATGCCCTGGAAGTGGAAATGCTCCATCTTTTAGTCTGTTCTTTTTGCTTCAAAGTAGTGTAAAAACCAAAAAATACATACATAAACAAGTGAGAAATGAGGTACCAAGGAAGGACAGTTTTTAGGGGGAGGAGGAGAAAGCAGAGAAATAGTTTTGTTTTTGGAAAGTATGAATAAACAAGCCAAAAAAAAAAAGACAAAAATATAAAAAAAGAGAGAAATTTCACTCACATGAAAGAAGCTGTAGACTCTGTTTTTTATTATGAGAGAGAGAGAACTGAAAATCTGTGAAGACTAAACACTGTACATCAGTGATTGCACTATTTGCTCCCCAGTTTTTTGAAGCTGCAGTTGTGGATCATGCTCTCAAAGACTACCGGGGAGCCACATTGTGATTTACTTAGCTGGTGGGGCTCCGAGAGCTTTGCAGTGGAAGACAACCTCACTACTGACCTTTGCAATCTGCATAACTTTCAGCATCCCAGAACTTTTTTTACTCCAAGCTTGTAGGAAAACAAAGCTTGTTACAGCTGGTCTTGCAGTTCCTCAGCTTTGTTCCCAGCCTTTGCATTTAATGCTCATTTCATGCAGCAGGGCATCCATTCAAGGTCTGAGCCAGAAGAAAGGGAAGTTTTCAGACCTGGAATGTGGGTATATGTATGTTTGGTGGTTCATATTTTTGTTTGGGTTTGTCATGTACAGTTTGTTGTCTTTTTTTTAAAGCATAAAGCAAGCATATTGGAGGAGCATGTTTATATAAGTAGCATTTCAAATGCCCATCTGCTTCACCAGAAAGAGTTCCTTTTCAAGAACAAAGCAGAAGCAACCATACTGAATCACAGCAAGAGCCATACCACCCAGTCTCCCAAGAGGTGAACATTAAATGCTTAGGAATTTGGTCCACGGAGAGCCTTGTCATTGCCTGGAACCAGGGGCATCCTGTGGACATTTAATTTAGAGCTATTGATGAATTGATGAATTTAAGTTCCTCTGAGAATAGTACTACTACTTTTCTATTAAGATGCTGCATGTTCCTGAGGTTTTATTTGGTTTACACATACCTCTGGTCAGGAAGGGTGGGAAGTTTTACTGAAATTATTTCTGCCAGAAGCTTGGATCAAGGGAAAATACTCAGGTTTTGTATGGTACATGGTTTAGCTTTTACTGAATTGCCAGAATCATTTGTAAACAGAAATAGGTTGGGAAAGATGACAGAAATAAGCACGCAATCACTTTAGGAAAAATATCTTCAAGTTACACCTTTATAACCATAGTTCTTAAGTCAGCCCTTTAAAGTAATTTTACTTCAACAGTCTTCAATAACTCTTAAGGTTTAAATGACACTCTTTACTCTTAATGTTGTTTTCTTGCCTGCAGGCAATAACCATGAATCTTCCTGTAAGCAAATCTTTTCATTAGCAGCAGAATATCTTTGGCTATTCTGCCTAAAAGTATGGAGCATGATGCAGAATATGGTGCAGAAATTGCTGAGAGTGCTTATGCTCATACATCCAGAGGAGATGTGAAATTGGATTCCCAAAGAGAATATCTGGGTACAGTTATTGTATTAATGGAAAGAAATGCATCTTGCATTATCAGCATGGCTTGTTATCTCAAGTGTCACATCAGGTAACTGCTCATTTCATTATATAACAGAGACAGTACTATGTAGCTTGTTGATCTTCCATTCTCACCCAGCTTTCAAGTTACTTTCCTCAAAGTAACAAAGCAAAGCCTCAGGATGCAGCTCCAATTTGACTTGATACCTCTGCACTCTAATATGACAGTCAAAGTTAACTGGCTGGGATTACCAGAACATGTGTGTTTATGTTTTCCTTTTCTGCCAACATATGATCACTCTTATAACTTCAAAAACTGATTGTAAACCAGATATGACTAAAATATGAAGGTTTACAGTTGTAGAAGAGTTATCTCAAAAAGACATGCTTATAGGTAGAGAGATGGATTCACAGAAAGAAAAGCTTAAGGATAATCTTTCTGTTTCATTTACAGAGACCACTTACAGGCAAAGAGGAGGAGAACATTTCCAAACAAGTAGAAAATGTCAGCTGATCTTAAGAAACGAGAAGCCAAACGGGATTTGCTCTTTCTTCTTAAACATAGATAGCATAGTATCTCCTTTATTTGCACAATAAACAACCGTATTTCTGTATTACTATATAAAAAAAAATAGTGTTCTATCATTCTAATAGGATTTGTAAGTAAGATCTCATTATCAAATAAAATTTGAGAAAAAACACCTAAACTTTGAAGCTAAAAGGAAAGGTATCTTGCTTTTTAGACGACCTCTCTAGGGCCCTTGCAACCTGAATTATCCAATAATTTTACAATTTTCTTAATCTGAGTAACAGAACATTCTTAAAATGTTGTCATTTGTGAATGATGATTTTTAAAATGTGTGTAGGTATTTAACTTGATCAATGCTTGATAATTGCTAGTATAATCTTACCAGATGTTGTATACCCTACTGCAAATCCCATTATTATAGCAAGTTGCATGAAAAAAACCTCAACAGTATGAAAATATATCTAATAACATATGTAAATAGATATTATTACTGTTATTGCTTTACACACATCAGAAGATGAATGCATGTACAGTAGATCCTTTGTTTTAAGCTTTGTAGTATCTTCATTAATAACGACATTATTTTAAGGCATTCACACATTAAAATGTTGTATAAAAAACTGTCAACTTTATTATGTTCTTACTGGAATATTTCCATAACACTAATGTAATCATTTTTCATGTCTCATTGCAGAAATACTAATTACAGCCAAAGTACAAAACTAAAATTGAAAGGGGATTGTCTGGTTAATAAAATTGCAGAGGCAAAATATCTGTAAAATTCTGATGCTCATTTGAAACTGTGACATTGAATTTTAAGTTAAAATTAGGGGTGTCATAACAAAATTTAACATACTAGAGTAGAATATCCTACTCTTTGGATCAAAGAAGATCCACTGTATAAAAATTATTTTAATCTTTTGAGTGATCAATTTGTTTCTCTTTTAAACTGCTGTCCTATATGTTCATACTCTGCTTCAGTTTCTTGGGCAGGTGGAATGTTATATTTAGCCTGTCTAGACATCCTTAGGAATCCCAGTCTAAACATTAAAGAATAACATCTTTGTGTCGTACCTGGGTGGCTAATTCATTGATGCAGACAATTTTCCTGGAGTACCAATACTGAGTGAATCTCATCTTTTTCTGGTGAGAGCATCATTATGAGGATTCTTCTCAGTACACCTTTGTTTCGACTTGTGAGAATGACTACTTTCTTTTCTTTTTTTGAATGGCATGGTTTTGTGGATATAGGTCTTATAGTTTGTATTTGTATGTCTGTATGCATTTTCATAGACTAATTTGTAGGCTGAAGGGTTGACTGAAAGAAGAGAGCCACAGTTTGGAGAAAGACAGGAGCTGTTGAATTTGTGGTGAATATGAAAAAGGTCAGATTTTTCATTCTACAGAAAACAGATGGCAAAGTTGTATGTCCAAAAATAGCATGGGTTTTGTGAGTTAAGTAAGACAATCTTACTTGTGGTGGTTCTCAGACAGCACACCTAGGTGAGAGGAAGGGAGCCCATGATCTGAAGGTAGTGACTACTGTGCGTTGAGTTGTAAGAATTGTTTCAGTTGTCAAACTTTTCCACAAACATCCATCTATATGTATGTCAAAATGAAGACTGTAATGTTTGTATCCAATTCAGTGCTACCTGTGCTAGTGAGAGGGATTTTCACACAGTTTGTGAAATAAATATCTGGAGGAAACTCATCCTTGATGAGAGTTTTAAGAATGACTGACTAGAAACCTGATACCTACTCATAAAGGATACCAAGCATATATTAGTCTTGCAAGTATTTGTTTGTGAATAATGAAAAATGGTTAGGTCAGATTAGGAAGATTAAGGTATGCAGGTCTTATTAAAATAATCATAATAATAAATAGCTTTTCCTTTCTTTTCTTCCCTGCAAAAGCTTATGAGTCACCTTAACTTAAATTTTAAAACTTAGTAAAAAGTTTGACCAGATAAATATTCCAGAAAGGAGATGTATTTGATTTTTTTGTTTTGTATTTTTTTTCAATTAGCTAGTTTAGTAATAAAAGCAAGTAATCTCTGTAAAATTTTTTGCTTTTTCTGGGTAAAACCTAGAGAACGTCCAGGGAGCTACTAAGAAGTAAAAAAGTAAACTAGAACCTTTAAAGTCAAGGTAGTATGTGTTCTCATTATTCGCTGGCTTAGGAGGCAAATGCTGACACAAGATGTGGAAACTCAGTTACTCATCTCTCCTGTCATGATGGGAATTTGGATCCTTAAGGACACCATCCCCAATAACAAGTAATGAATGGTCTGAAGTAAGTCAACCTTAGATCCTTCAGTTAGACCTGTTGCACTAAGGTTAAAATATTTGGTAAGATTATCCACAGATTAAATTCATCTAGTGCTGTCCCTTCCCAGGATCACTGCCATGTAAAGCAGTTGAACTGCTTCAGAACCACAGCAGCATTTGATCCTTTAAGCTCTGCAGACTTCAGCCATCTGTGCCCTGAAAGCTGGAGCTATGGCTTTGCATAAAGTCAGCAAGTGAGCATCAGTGTCTGTTAGTTCTGGCTCTGTACAGGACTGAAGAGTAGGTGAGGTGTTTGAGTAATGCCTCTGAGTCATCAGGGTTCAGAAGGACTATCAGCTTGTTTCACTGTGGAAAACATGCAAATTGTTAAGTGTTCCTTCAGAACCAGTGTATTGAGAAGCATAGTGCAGAGACATGATTATTGCTCGAAAAGAGTTAGCTCATACTTAGCCAGATATATTAGCTTGGGCTCAGCCATAGCCATGCTGATGTTGTATGGGCTCATGTGGAGACAACTGACAGTCATAGCATCCTGCTCCTAAGCACCCATATTTCTTGTAGGCATCTCCCCATGACTTTGGCTACCTTAATCTAACACTTTTCTGGATGACTGTAGCTTTTAAGATACTTCTCCTCTTCTGTGGAAGCAAGTGTACTTTCATGAGAAATGGGAGACGCTTCATTCTCTGCAAACAAAGAGGGGAAACATATTTTCTACAGCTAAGGTAAGTGTAGCCTGGCTCTGATGTCAAAGGAGAACATGGCTGCTGTAAGTTTGCATACAGAAGTCTTAGTCTACCCGAAATTTTGCAGCATATTTGACTGGAGTTAACAAATAGTTCCAGGGTACCTAGAAATACTGTTTTAGAATATACAGCACTTGCTAAAATTCATCATTAAAATTGTCTGATTAACAATTACTTTCCTACTTTCAAACAAACATTGAGAGCTTTGGATCAGAACTATTCATGAATAGAATTTTCTTATGTGATGGTGTTCACATTTCCATGTTCAATTGGGTTATAAAATTGAGCAGAAAAATGCATTAGTTACCTTTCTCGTAAGGTGTTGTTAGAATCTACCTCTCTTGTTGCCTCTTCAGATAATGTGTTTATGAATATGCAGTGTAGCTAATGATGCAAACATTTAACAGGATTATGTAATGTGTCTGAGTAGCAGTAGGTAGGTTTTTTTCCTTAATACATTGTTATGATTTTCAGTTAGTTTACTTAGATGGCTAGGACTCCTAGCATACACCAGGATTTTATGTAATCTTCTTTGCCTGCCCTCCAGTTCTCATGATGACAGTGACCAAAGAGAAAAAGCAGTATGTTCATTCTAGGAGCAACAGAATTGAGTCCTTTAACAATTTTGTTTGAATGTCTGCAGCTACAAAATTGATAGCTGATGCAATTCTGAGCACAGATTTATTTTTTTTTAATGTAAATAAAATATTTTTTCTTTTTCACTGAAGCATATTGAAAAACTCAGTAAACTTAATGGCCATTGGATTCCTGAGCCAGTGCTGGGGGCAGATAGGTAAACAATAATTATGTAGATATGAAACTTACATACATATATATTACAATGCAGCTTTCAGATACTACCTGGGGTGGCTATATTATTTATTTATATATTATTTATTTCTATCACAGTTCATCCCCAGAGTCTTGTCATTCATTGCAACAGGTATATCTTCCTACATTAGAGGTAAAGATACTATGCCAGTAACCAGTGGTTACACAGAGTCTATGTATGGAAAAAGTGGTCTCATGTGGCTCTGCAATTGAAGACACACCTGGCAATGAATGGGAATGTGACAGATTTTACCATTAAAACTAAGAAATTAAGCAAGAATATTAGTAAGAAATCAATTTCCTCTCTAGGTTTATAATAGGACAATTAAGTGACTTAAAACTTGACAGTGGATGAAATTCTGAATAAAAAGGATGAACACCAGGAGTTTAGAAACTAAGCTGGTGTGGTTACTCATTTAGCAGAAAATATAGTTATATATTCAAAAACAGTGAAAGTCCTCTGCGTGTTCCATCTAGAGAATGGAGTATGGTCATGATGCCGGACCTGTGCAAAACTGCTTCACAAACTTAGGCAGCAGAAGATAGTGCTGACTGGCAGAGTGAATGACTATTGCAAGGCAAGACTTTAAAGATAATGGATAGGTGGAGGAACAACATACAGAGAGTAAAGGATATGTGCTATTCAGAGAGAAAATAGAAGAAGATGAGGGGAAAAATCAAAATGCAAAAATCAAAATGCAAAAATAAAATTGAATTTTTGAGTTAAAGTCACATAAAGAAAAGGTTGTACTGGAAGACCTACTGGATTTGTTCTAGGTCTTATTACGTAATCTCTACTATTCCCAGTTGGAATATTGTTAGAATATGATGCTATTAAGAGAAAGAAATATTAATATTTCCTGGGTATAACACTGAGGAAGAACTCCCCTTATTAATAGGAGTTCATTGAATCATGTAATAAAAAATAAATGGTATTTACTCAAGGACTAAAAAGTAACATTCAAACAATACAGAAGTTGATGACTGAGAATGTGTGGACTGTGCAACTATTTGTGGACTAAGTACAACTGTGTAACTGTGTGGACTAACCATGAACTTATTGTAAATAAAATAATTAAGTTTAAATGAAAGACAAAATGAATGTGGATTTGTAATTGAACTTTTTGGTTTCCAAGGAGGGGAGGAGGAAAGAGAATAGACAAAGGTGTGGAGTGGAACTGGGAAAGGAGATTCTTTATCCTCAGTATCCTTTCAGAATTAATTAGAGACCCTCCTAGCAGTGAGGAAAAAGTATATTTGGTAGATTTCTATCTAAGAATCAGAAAGCAAATGTCATCTTAAGTTAAAAATCAGGAAGAACAGCAAAATAGAAAATATCAATGGTGTCCCTAGTCAAAAAGATAAGAGAACAGGAAAAGCAGGCTTTCAACAGCAAGGGTAGGGTTAAGCTTAAAGCAGAGCTAGAGGATTACTAAAAATGAAATGAGAACATACCTCAGATGCAGTAGCTTCTCCATTGTTACTGAAAAAAGTCACAGGAAAGAAAAATTATTATTGCACCTAGAATAAGAAAGAAAGAATAAGTGTTTGGAAACAGAAATTACCACAAGAGAGGCAGAAAGAAGCTCAAAGACTGTAATGCTCTTGAGTGAGGGAAAGGACCAGGTAACCTTCATTTCAGAAATCTGAAACAATTGGTGCATGAAATTGCAGACTCAGGAACATCTATACTTTAAAAAGACAGTGAAGTGATCTTGGGTCTTTCAGGCTCAGTATTCTGACATCTGTAATATACAGTTCTGTGCAGGGACAAATGCAACCCTGACCTGAATGAAGAGCTGAGCATCTGTGCAACCACAATGAATGTGATGTCTAGAAGCATTTTCCATGCCTGCCAGTGCTAATGGAGTGAGGAAATGGAAAGACATATTAGTGGCCTAGAATTAATATCATTATTTGGATAACTGTTGGGTTCTTTTTTTCTTAAGTGGAAATGTGGTGAATTTCATTACTTGGACAACAGTAAAACTTTAGAAAAATCGGCCTTTGAGAAGGTTCCTGGTCTACATCACAGACAGCAATCACAGATTTTCAGGTTTTATTTTCCTCAATCTAAACTGCAGAGATAATTTTGTACTTAAGAGGAAATAAACTTCTTCGTGATATTTTGCTTCAGAACAACATCATCTTTAACTTGTGATTCCAGTGAAATACAACAATTATTAACATTTCAAGTTCCAAAGTATGTTTTAAAAGGTGCTTCCTGATACATGGAAGCATGTAATTTAGTCCCCACAGTCTCTACAGAAAATTTGGGAAACGTGGGGTTTATCTTAATATTGTACGGAGATATTTGAACCTTGGATTTCTTAAAAAAAAAACCACATGAAAAAAAGTTAATTGTCTGTATTTTAATTAGTTCTACAGAGAAACTGACTTGCTTTAATTTCAAAATACAAGTGGAAGGTGCTATTCAAGCAGACAAACAGAGAATGGGACCCAGTACATCGTGTACTCCAGGTTCATGGAGTGAATGGTGCTGCTGGTGGGGACACAGCCCCAGGTGTGCTGAAGACCCTGTATCACAGCCTGGGGAGCTGCATGGCCTCAGCACAGTCAGTACAGCACCAGTATGATAAAACAGATAAAAGCATGTGTTAGGAATACAATATCTGATCCAGTTTAGTGAGAGCTGGCTATAGGGGTCCTACTGGTACAAGTACTGCCATTTCAGAAAATTGAAGGGAAATAGGAGCCAGGAGGAGCAAGGTCATTTCTGCTGCATCCTGCACCCCTCGCAAGATCTGGCTCTCAGTTCTCTTCCATCTAGTTCTATGAAGAACAGAAGCTGAGGTGCTGCCAAAAAGGATAAGACTTTTATGTAAATTCTTTGTGGTTACATTCCCTCCTCTCTCAGTATTCATCCATTCCGTACTTAAATTCATTATTCTTAGCTTTTCTTCTTCAAAATCTTATTTACTTACATTTTATACGATTGAGAGAATTTTAGATATTTATCATATTTTCACTTAGATGCCAGCAACAGCAGTGAAACCTAATTGGATGTACCAGCAAGTATATCCCCTCTTACTATCTGCTCTCTCAGTGTTTATCAAAGCTATTCACATTAATATTTTTTTACATTAATCTCTCACTCCTTCCTTCTAGCCCTTTAAGTGTTTTTTGTTTATCTTCACTGCCTCATGTTTTTGTTGACAATGTTCTGAAAACGATGACTTCATGTAATATATATACACTATCCAAGACAAGAATTTCAAATGTGCCTGGGGGAGTAAGGCATGTAGTAGTCATGGAATTCCAGGTGCATTTGGATACCAACACCTGTGAAAATTGTAATTTAGGGCTGTGGGGAAATGATTCTCAATTTCACAGAGAGAATCTGTTTGACATATGGATGTCTTGGTGGGTGCAACTCGGATTGATTGTTCTCTATTTCTTTTCCTCTAAAAGGCACTAAAAACATAATTCCAATTTGACTGGGTGTTGGTTGGTTGGTTGGTTTGCTTCCTGATATTTCCTCCTGAAAGAATAATGTCACAATTATCCAAGTTGAAAATCACATTATTGCTCCTGGTACACATCTTTAACCCTTTGTTTTTCCCATGTATTCTGTCACAGTCCAAAACAGCACTTCATATAATAGCTTCCATGAATCTGTTACTGCAATATTTACTTCTTTCTCACGTTTTACCTCAAAAACCAAACACTGTAGTCCCATGCATTAGGTAAGAATGATATTTATCATAAAATTTAATCAAAGATTATTGTCAACCACCAAGATCATGGTGTATATTCAAACCTACAGCTAATGGGCACAGTATGTTGGTACTAATTCCATAAGCAGTTTAGTGCCCAGTCACGTATAATTTAAAATCGCTTGGATAGTGAGCCAAATCCTGAAATCCTTCCTGAGCTGCCATTCAGTCTTTTCTCAGGCAAAATGTTACAATCTTATTATTTTTTTCTTCATGGTCAAAACTGAGACCTTGCGTAAGCAGGAGTTTCATGCAATGCACAGCTACACCAGGCTGTCTGTACCCATGCAAACCACTGTTAGAGACTCTCAGTGTAAAAAGTCAGCTGTTTCAGCATAGCTTGCAATCTTTCTAAGCCAAAATTTGGTGTTTAACCACATTATCTTACTTTGGACATAGTGCTACTTCAAACTGCTGATCTTTTCTGTTAGGCATCTTGATCACTTTTGATCACTATAATGGCTTCTCATAGGATCTGGTAATGTCTCACAGGACAGTAACATCCCAGGCATGGAGTGTTTGTGTGCTAGGGCAGCTTCTACCAGCTGTGACTGAAGTCTTCTCTGCAAAGGAGGAGATTAGGGACAGCTATAGTCTTCCGTGCAGATCCAGCACAGCTGCTCACAAACTTACTAGTCCATTCAAATCTATCTGATAAGTAAAGACACTTCCCTTAGCACCTCAGGACACAGTTAGTATTTCCAATATGATTAGATGTGTGAGATATGAAATGGATTAAGTAATAAACATGCATTTTTTTTACATGGTATCTAAGCATGTGGCTTGTAAGCCAGTCTTTCCAGATGTCATTTAAATTAGCCAACTTGAAAACTGAGCTTTGCAATGCAAGTGTTGACAGCTTCTTAACTAGAAGAGAACACCAGTCCATTGTTGTAAATATACTGTCATTTTCAAAACTACTTTGGCATCTGTTCACTCTGAATGGTAAAAGATTTTCCATCTATTGGTTTTAAAATCTATTGGATAAATTGGGTTGTAAAAGGTGAAGTCATAAATTGATGGCATTTGCTCTTCCTCTTTCCATTAATTACACTATCTTTCCTGCCAGTGTCCAAATGCTGAGAGTGGAAAGATTATTGAAAATTGTCATGTTATCTTACAGCAAATCATTATTATAGCTGTCACTTAGAAGGAAATGCTATCATTAGTCTTGCAAAATACATTTAATAGTCACAACCTGTTTTCTGACAGTGATAACTTCCTGATAGTTTACATTCTGGACTGAAAATTTCCATATTACATCCTGGCCAAAGATGATTTCTTCAGAGGAATTCAAATTAAGTGCCTTCAGTAACTGTGGAGTTTTCTAAGTGTGAAGAAACTACACATCTCTGTGTCTGTGTGTGTATATATATATATATGTATGTATTTATGTATGTTTGTACAAAATAGCTATAACTTTATCAGTAAAAGCAGAGCTTTGAAACTTGCAACATGAAATGTAAACATTTCTTCCCAACAATGATTTTATGTTAACAAAATAAACACTAAATAAAGATGATATACATGTATTGGGAAATCTGTTAAGGCTAAGCTCTGAAATGTTACCTTTAAACTCCCTGCTTGGATTTAATCAGTTTCACGGTCTTCATTAAGATGGTATATCTAATAACTGAAGAATTCTTGTGACAAGAGAGAAGCACAGTCT
The DNA here is from genome assembly GCF_000695765.1 of Mesitornis unicolor. Taxonomy (NCBI): domain Eukaryota; kingdom Metazoa; phylum Chordata; class Aves; order Mesitornithiformes; family Mesitornithidae; genus Mesitornis; species Mesitornis unicolor. The sequence continues at coordinate 66,884 of NW_010191678.1, read as the reverse complement.
TGTAGGGCAGCAACACCTATTGCTGTATTCATCCTTCTTTCTCTCTTCCTATATACACTCTAATGTCTAGGATGTGGCTAGAAAAACTGAGCAAACTGGAGCTCAAGAAACTAGAACATGAACAAGCGTGACTTTAGCACAGTCATTTAAATGTCTGCACTCGTACCTTAGGGATGGATGAGGAGTGCCTTAGGAAGGCAAGATACAAAGGTAGCTGAACATCTGATTTGTAATGGAATGTGTGAAACACTATTTTAAAAGTATTCACAGATGTAATTGGTAGTGAAATAAATATACTCCAACTTCTTTTGTTATTTAATCTTTTTCGGGGAGACTGGGGAGTGGTGAGAAGTGCCAGGAAAGCTCTTGAATTGTACCCACATTTTTAGGTCACTAAAAAAAGCTGATCTGTGCATTCATAATTATGATATCTAGGGCAAGTTCAGTTAATCTCTCTCTCTTGTTTGTGGCATACATCACTGAGCTTTGTCAATGAACTAGTATGCCTCCAAACTACACAGTACTGATTCATAGATATGAGCTATCTTTTAGTAGGAAAACTTACCAATAGCATTAGTTGAGTCCATGTTGTAATATTACCTCACTGTGGATTTAATTTTTCTGCTTGTTAGTTGAAAAAACAAACAAACAAACAAAACAAACCACAAACTATGTTAAACACCAAATTTGGCTTTTCAGAATTCTAAACTCAGGAGACTAAAGCACCATTGAAGAAAACAAGAATCTGTCGTTCTTTCTGCTATGGGAGTAGTCTGTCATTTTTTTCTCTGTTTTCTTTTTTTTATTGCTGCATGGCTGGGTTTATTAAATATCCTGAGGGTAGTTCTCTTTGTACATCTGTTATTGCAGCCCAGAGTTTGTTTTCTAGCAAAATCTGAGTTAGCAAAATGATTATAAACAATGTTATCCAGGGATAACCAGCTGCATAAAAGAAGGACCTCCTGCAGGGATTGTTAGATGGTAGATATGTATGAGAGTGCATAGCTTGAGATTAACATTTTTTTCATGTACCTATATTTATTGCTTCAGCTGAGACTTCAGGCAAGACCCTCAGAGTTTGAAGAGAATCTAAAAATAAGCCTCTCTATGCAAAGATGATGGGATACTTATCTCACTGCTTAGTATCTATTTGTTCATATTACAGCTCAAAACATGTTATGATGGGGTAACTGAGAGTAATGACACTAAATTAGTATAAGGAAAATTTAGGTTAAATTGCAGACTGATAATCTTCCTGACAGTGAGATCTCTGAAGTCACTGAATAATCTCCTATGGGAATAGATGGGAGCTGTACTGCTTGATACTTTTGAAAAGAAGCAGATAAAGCACTAGATGTGTACCAGCAAGGGATGAATAAGGTGGCTAAGCAGGTGTCTCTTTCTATCATTCTATAATTTTACCTGTGGTTTTGGTTCTGTTTACAAAGATACCAGTGTTTTCAATAACGTAATTTTAAATTTTAATACATTTTGTACTGTGTGACATACATTTTCCACATTCTGAAAACAATTTCTTATGATAGCGAGCTGTTTATGGAGGTGAAAGTGTTATTTAAAAGCAGGAAATGCTACTTTTCTCAATAAGTTAATAAACAATGTTGGGTTAGTTCTTAAAAACACCTAATTAGTACTCAGCATGAAATGGACTTTTGCTCAAGAACTTGAACAGATAACTCCAAATATCTACAGTATAATTTGTCATTTATGGCCTGCACAGAGATTTGAAACTGCCAGAGCTCTTCCAGGCTGGAAGGATGGTTAAAGAAGTTTGAGATGTTTTCATAGTAACTACTAGTAGGTTGAATGGCTTAGACAACATGGCAACTACTGCAACTCTCCATGCGCTTCCTTTCTTATCGGGAAGTAAATTTTAGTTTTCTGAATGGCTTCAGGGTATTATTTTCCATTACAAAAGGAAACTAAACTTGGCATGGAGGTGGGCTATTTTTGATTGGCTGGTTTTTGGTTTATTTTGTCCTACATATTTTAATTCTTCTGTATGGTTTGTTGAAAAAACACCATATCATTTTTGGCTTCAATAGTTAAAAGTCTGTTTCTAGAAAATCCAGTTCACTCTGCCACAGATTTCTATGAAGTGTGAAAAATCCCTCCATTGCAGACTGAGATTTATATAACTCCTGCAGGTGTTCACTGTTGTCTTCTGCTGGATGCTACTCTTCAGTCAGTATCAAGGATCCGATGAGAGTTAGCAGAAAGATGACAAGGCCCTTGAAGGGGGTCCTTTTTGGAGGGTGTGATGAAAACGGACACACATATTGTCAGTGTTTGCCCATGTTTCTAAGGTCCTGATAATATGGCAGGACCTGACAGTATGGAAAGAGACTCAAGATTATTGGAGCCTTTGTTCTATAACTGCCATGTTTTGTGGGCAGATGGGAAAAGAAAACCTAAAATGTTTCTCCCAAGATTGAAGGCTCTTTGGCTTGGCAGGAAACCAGGTAAGGCTCTTTAATGTAATTACCAAAATTAACTTGTCTTCATAAAGCATTTCCATTTTGTCTGAGTGGCAAATCCTAACTTCTGCAAAAGCATGCTCAGAACTCTGTCAAATCTTTCCTCAGAGAAGACTCTTGACAGATTTTAACCTAACAATGAAGTGCAGCATGGAGAAATCATGAGGGAAAACCCCAGTGCAAATATTGCACATTTTTAGCTAGAATTGAAGCCCTTAATTTTACATTCTGCGTTATGTCACGGGAAAACTGTGTGGGTTTGCTCCAGTTAAGAAGAAATATATTCATTTGTTTAGAGACAGAAACAGCTATGTTGGGTCAGATCAAAGCTTCAGCTAGACCAGGATTTGGTCTCTAACAAAACCTATAAGCATGCACTTGGGAAGAAGAAGAACAGGACAAGTAGACATATTTTCCCTGTATCTTTCCATTTTTCAGCTACTGTCATTTTGGGAACTGAGATGGACATTTTTTTCTCTTGCAAGCCAGTACATATGACTTCTACTATTACTACAAGAAGACCATAAGCATTGTACTGACCTGATAATACAGAGAATCAGCACTGGTCTGAGCTTGCCTACACATGAGCTAATTTTAATTTGTTTCAACAGTGTGTTAGCTTAAGCCCCACGAATCACACATGTGGTACAAGGTCTGAAAACCCTGGTTATTCACCATGTGAAAAACAATAGCACTTTCTATTAATAATGATTGTAGAATGCTACTGTACAACTTTCAAACTTTACCTGGGAACCAGTGAAAGGGAACCAGATTGTGCTAAACATAAAAACAGATCTTTAAGTGAGGAGGAAACAACTCTTCACAACAGCACATTGCTCCATGCAACAAAGAACTGCAAACATCACTGATACCCTCCTCATTGCTACTCTGCCTCAGGAAGCCTGTTGCTGTCAGCCCGAAGATCCACAGAACTGCTGGAAGGATGATCAAAATGCAGAAGGCAGTGGATAAATATTAGTAAGTTTTCTTGTATAACTGTTTTACTGTTTTATTAGCAGTAATGCAGCTTTTCTGTATTGTTTGAACTATCAGTATTAGCATTATTCTAACTGAATTAACAGCAATTTTTTGCTGTATTTTGATGATATTGTTAAGTTTTAATTAGGTTACCAGCAAATTCTTGGACTCACATATATAGATTGTTGCCTTCTATCATAGCACATTCTGAGTTTCAAATTAGGTAGCCAACACTAAATCATTTCAAAGCATTTGCCTAGTTTTCCTTCAAGCCTCAAATTTAGATATCCTCAATAACCTGAGGCAAGAAGTGCCACAGGTCTGCTGACAGCAAAATCATCTCTTTTGCCTTTGAAACTGACTCTTACTGGCATCTTCTGGCATCACTGTTAATTCTTGTGCTGGAAGAGAAAATGAACAATAGTTGGTTCACCATGCCACTTATGGTTTTGTAGACCCCATTTAAAGCATAACTTTTCCATACTGACGATTTCTAGCTCAATCGCTTATTCCCCATATATAGGCTGTTCCATGCATTTGATCAACTTTGTCTTTCAGTCTTTCTGAGATCAAGTATATCTTTCTTGAGACAAAGGCACCAGAACACCGTTTCATGATCAAAATGCAAATTAACCATGGCATTGTGCTATCATGATAAGAAAATTTTACATTTTTTTTCCATTCCCTACCTATCAGTTTCATGAAAACATCAACCTACTGCTGAGCTGCAGCTAGGAAAAGAAAGCATATCTTAAAAATCATCCATTATAAAAGCCAAGAAGTCATATCTGAGTGATAACAGCTGAGGTATTCCCATAGCACAATATCTATGTGTCGAAGGAGTTTTCTTTGTCACCTGACCACCAACATATACACTCCTCTATGCTGAATTTCTTCTGTCATTTTAATTAGACATGGAGTACCATAAGATACTTCTCTGGTTCTTTAGAATTGTCCTTGTTCTTAAAAGAAGAGATTAATGTCATCAGGAAAATGCCTTCACCCTGTTATATACTCTTTCCTTAGGTAGCATATGAATGCAGTGTTCCAGCACAAGATGCCTGTAGAACTGCAATTTTCCCTACTTTGTGAAATCTCATGATTTACTATCCTAACCATGGTTGCTTCATTTCTTTAAAAGCCATTGGTGTTGCTATCAAAAGCCTTTCAGGACTTCAAGGAGACTGCAGAAACCAAATGACCCCTGTTCAACTGCTCGAGTCCTATAAATTTCACTAAGGTCATAAAACAGGACTTCCATTTGTAAGAGTCATGCTGAACCTTTCGAACAGATTATGTTTAAGTGAATATTTACTAATTATTTTATGCCCTTGGAGTTTCTACTATTTTACATTGCACAACAGGATTTCTCCTGGCCTGCAGTTCCAGGAGAAAACCAGAAACAATTCTTTAAACAAGTGGATTGTATTTCCAGCACTCCATCACAAGTACTGAGGCAGGTTAAAAGAGAGGTTGTATACAACCATTATTGCTTCAGCTGTCCACCTCTCAGATCTTGCTGACCTCTTGGATTAACACTATTTGGCTTGAGCAACTTTTTACTGTCAGGTTTTTTTCACCACTTCTACAGATGTTTCCATTTCAGATAGATCTTCTGCTTATCCCACAAAGGAGGAGCCTGGTATGGGAAGTTCCTGAAGTGAACAGTGATGGGAAAGATTAATTTAGTTCATCTTGATGCTGTTTTTATGCACAAATAAAAGATTCTCTGGCAGGATTTCTGCTCTGGGTGTATTTGAAAAGAGATTTATTATTAGTTTTGATTCATTTTACTATTCTCAGACTCTCTTTTGGCTTGCTTTATTGCTTTTCCTTTCCATGTTCAGGAATTTATGATCGTCTCTCTTGCCTGTATTCAGACGCATAATTAACTTTTTTTACAGAACCTCTTCTTGCTTCTAAAAATATCCCAAAGCTTACTCTTTAGGAATGCTGGTGGCATTTCACATCTTCTCTAGCATTTTTAATAGGTGGTGAGCCCAATGAGTAGTATTACTTGTAGCCTGATATTAAATAATTATTCCTCAAGGAACTCTGTTACACTCTGATTGAGTAATACTGGTGCACAAGTTTGAACACTATAAGAGAGAGGTGCCACTCCATTAAAAGCACTTATGTTCAAGTTATGTTCATGCTTAACTGGTATTTTTGAACTGCAGCAAAAATTAAGATTATTTCAACATATTTGATCAACGTGAGGTAGTAATCAGGGGTTTTTGGTTGTTTTTTACATAATAGGGTAAAAAGGATGTAACTTCTATATGTTGTTTGTTGGTTTACTTTAGAAATTTAGAAAATATTTCAAAACTCATTTCATGTGAAAGTTAACTTCTGCTTGACAGCTGTTCCTGTGGGGCATTTCTGCGGTGGAAAACCATAGAAAAACTACCAGAATTGTCTTTGATATTTTACATTTAATAATATTAAATGAACTATGAAAATTTATACAAAACATTACTTAACCTGCAGTGAAAAAGAACACCTGAGACTATGTACCTAGCTTCTCATTCTCTGTCTACAGAAGAGTATAGTCATTTTAGTTAAAGTGTTAAATGGCAGATGTCCTGAAGTACAACAAATACACTCATTCTTAGAAAAGCTTTTTTGGTTTGTTGTATAATTAAAATAAAGTAATAGGTGTATGCCTTCTCTTACTCTCCTTCATGAAGGTATTAAACTGAAGAGAAATATACCCAGAACTGTAGATAACCCTCACAATGCTTTTCTAAGAACTCTTTTTCTAGTCTCCTAGCACTGCGGAGATTTACTGGCTTGTGCAGATGTAAGTGAAATATTACAGATTAGATTGGCTGCACTCCCAGCTTGATAAGGCACATTTTCTCACTGTCAGGATATGCAGTTACAAATGAATTCAGGTTAAAAAAACCTTCACATTCCTCTTTACTAATTACAATAATAAAGCAAATTTATGGGGGCCACTGTTGTGAACGATCAGATAGAGATTCATTTCTTACTGCATCATAGCCCCTCTTTTGGTAAAACACTTTTTTCAAAGAAACATGTAGAAAACCACCAGTGCTCTTTTAAAACTGATTATGTCTTTGTGTAACCTTTAAAAAATCTCTATAGGTGGGTACAGTATAACAAAAATAATGAAAAGAACTGCTCAGGAAAAGTAGCTTCCCTTTCAGTAAAATTTGTTTATTAAAAAGAATCCAGTTAGATCTAGTAGGTTAGATTTTGCAAACTAATTGGTGATATGTTCCTTTGAAAATTATTGTTGCTTCTGAATTTAGAAGCGGGCCTTTTTTTGGTTTTGGAGTCTTTTCAAACTCTCAAGCATTTTTTTTGTCTTGCTTGGCAATAAATATTTCTATCAACCTAAACTGGCTAACTCAGTTTAGTCACAAATGTATCATTAGGTGACCTAAAATAGGTTTATAAGCATTTATAGAGATAACAATAAACTGTCATCATAGATTACAGTAAAATTCACAACATCTTGGATTACACAGATTAAATATCTACAAACCTTCCTTCTGATAAGGGGGTTGCTAGTTTATCAGTCCTGAGGATTTGCTTCCACACATTCTGTCTTAAAAGATGTTTATCAAAGTTCTGAATAATTGAAAACGTCTGACAAGATTGCCTGACCTGTAAAATCCAGGTCAGGAAAAAAGCCTAAGCAATTCCTGTTTAAAAGCTGTCCTGCGTAGACTTTGAACTGCATCATTACAATGCATATTTTCATTACTTTTTGTTTCATCTTTTGTTTTACTCAGTTTCAGGCAGTTTCATGTAAATGCCTCTACTATTTCTACTCTCCACCTATCAGTTTCTATGCTAGATGAGATACCTTTGCTTTTTCATTTTGGAAGATCACTTTTGAGATAGCAATGGCATTTAACGTCACTTTCTGCAGCAATTTGCATGTATCCTGTATTCACAACAAACTACTGTCAGATATTTTCTCCTAAGGTTGTGAAAATTTCTTTTTCAAGAAGAACAGAAAAATAAATTACTGATTTCCATTTTCTGTGCATGTGGATGGATGTATATGCATATGTATATGTATAGAGGTAAGAATCAAGAACTTATATGTAGTTATATATATAACTATATATAAAGAAATTTAAGAGATTACTTTCTTAGACTCCTTTAAAATAGCATTCGTCTCTTCTGTGCAGTGAAATGTCTGGCTTGAATGAATTTCTCATCGTAGGCTAAGGCAAAACCTAAAAAAAAATAAATCTAAACCATAGGAAAAGACAAATATTTTTTTTCCCCAATATTATTATTACAAATCCAGAAAGCAAAAAACAGGATAGGAAGAGCATATTTGCCTGTGTCATTAGTATCCAACTACTCCCATTAGAGCAAAACCTTCTTCTATTTGACTCTGAGTAGCTTCGTCTAAGAGTACAGACACTCAGACTGTGCCCTAATATGCTATTGGTCTCCTAAGTTTTAAATGAACGAAGGATAAGGAACCTAAATTTTTTTAATCTGTCTTCTAGACAGATAATGGAGTTGACGGTATTCACGAAAACTGAGTCAATTCTATCAAGTGCCTTTAGCAACACTGAATAGCTATACATTACTATTGAATTGTAGATCATTAGTGTGAACACCACCTTTATCAAGATACATATTTGTTTTCACAATTTAAAACAAAGTTATTTGCATGTAGCTTAAAGGTACCACACATTAGTACTTTTTGATGACTTCATCAGTCAAGTATTAAAATAATTGCTCTTCAGAAGATATCAGAGCAAAATGAACAAGCAAACAAAAGCCCTTCAACCTGTCACATTACCATCTTCCTTAAAAAAAGGAGCCTATGGATTTGCTAGAGACAGACTTTCCAACCCATATTTTTCATGCAGTTTTATCATAGCTGGATTTATTTTTGCACATTATGATGTGTGCAAGATCCCTAGTTCTAAACCAACCTGGGAAATACACTATAACACCTGGCGATAAAAACACATGCCTTAATTTTGCAGATGAGTAGGCTCAATTCTTCTGTAAAGTTCTCTGAAAGCCCGATGTAGAAGCCTGCAAATGTCATTTTGAGATGAAACCTACCTCAGCGTCTTCTCTTCCATGATGACCATTAGCAAATACTGTCCACAGGAGCACAATAACTAGAAATCTGACAGCTATGTCAGTCTTTTCAGTATTCCAAAATAGCATGTTGCTATAGAATTAAAATGTACAAGTATACACTGTGACATTTTATTAGATTTTCGTCTGTCTTTAGCACTACCAAGATGAGTGTATTTCTTCTCTTTTCTGTATTCCTTTTCTTTTCCAGTTCTGACTAGAAAAAAAAATAAGGTGTGCTTTGGTATTTTCTAATGTGTAACTCAAATGTAATAATTGTTCTAACAACCATGATTTCTTCATGTAGATTCTTCTTGTTCATATAATGAACTGCTAGCCAATCAAAAATATCAAACAGAATTAATTTTAACTGTTAGAAATACTTCAGGTTATGAAGAAAATCCTTTAGGACTATGAAAACTCTTTGCTTTAGTACCCACTCTCACTCAGCACTAGTTTCTGGAGTGAACCAGTCTTGGTCTTCCTGGAGCACAATGTGTTCTTGCCAAAACACTCTGGGTTTGGCTGTAGGCTTAGGGGATATAAAAGACATGCCTCTGTCATTTAGACATGTCTTTAGGATGTAAGAAACAGTTTCTTTCCTCTGGTGAACATGAGGATTTCAGTTTTCAGTTAGTCCTTTGTAGCTGGCCCAGAAAGTAACAATTCCATATAGACTTTGATTCTCCTCACCTCTGAGCTGATCACTTTTTAGTCCATCATCACTAGTTATTTCCCTCTCTTCAGCTTCTGCTAGTATTTCATCTGTGCTGAGGAAGTAGAAAAATGAGACAAGAAAGTAGTTTTAAAGAAACATCTACATGTACCTCACTATATATTTTCTTTTGAAATGGGCCAATTTGTCTCTGATGGGCTTTAGCTTTTACAATCAGTAATCAGGATGGTTCACTGAAAGGGACTTTTTTTCTTGTAGTACCAAGAGTTGCTTCAGTGAGGCAACACCTTGGTTTGACCTTTTGTTTGATATGTTATACTTATTTGAAGCTTTGCTGTAATTACAGCATTTTCCCCCTTTCAAATGTGATCTCAGGTAATTGCATCTGTGCAAGTTCTTGGCTCTCTGTCAAGTCATTTGACAGCTAAATTCCTAATATATCCAGGCTGAAAAAATGTAATATACTCCTCCTGATATTTAATATGAGAATAACATTCTTTAATCAAGTTAGTACAGCAGAAATTAAATTTTAATGCCAGAAAGTTATGATTATACTATCTTAATAGAAGAGAATATTTTTCATGCATAGCGTATATATCTTTCTTTCAGTCATTTTTCACAACAAAGTGAACAGGTAAACTTTATCTCAGATCTGCTATGCCATTCTCAGAATGTCAGATACTTCTCATTCTCAAAAGTATTTGAAAGAGAAATGGTAGAACATTTGGAATCTCTGTCTGTGGACATATTCTAAACCTAAGTGGTCATAGATCCGAGCAACCTGCTTTAGCTGATCCTGCTCTGAACAGGATGTTGGACTCGATGATCTTCAGAGATGTCTTCGCACCTCACCCATTCTTTGAGACCATGGTATAGTTATACTCTAAAACAGTTAAACTCTAAAAAGCTGTTGTATTGCTAAGAAGGACTTGTGCAAATGTGTGTGTGTGTGTGTGTGTGTGTGTGTGTGTGATTATGCATTTATATGAAAAAACTTCCAGCTATTAATGAATTCTATTAATACCTAAGATTCATCTGTTAAAGCTGAACCCCATTGAGTAGCTCACTATAAATTGCAGTATTTGACTTATGTTTAGAAAAAGTTCTAGACTGGAAAAGGAAAATAAGGTAGACTTTTTGATAGATTTTATTACCCAAAACTGTCAGTTCAGCTGTGGTGAATGTAAGTGACTTACCACACCATAAGGAAAATAAAAGATAGAATTAAATTTAGCACAGTCAGAGCATCCTTTCAAATTACCAAGTTACCAGCCCTGGAATTAATGTTTTTCTTCTAAGACAGTTGCTAGATTACACTGCAGATCCTTTCAGCAGTTATGCACATTTCAGAATAGGGATGGAGAGTGTCAGGGTTCTTCCAAAACTGACCAAAGGCAGATCATGGTCATTCCCCACATTCTTGGAACAAATCCTGCTCTGCACAGCTGGACTTCCACATTTTCATACTTGGGATTTTATCCTAAATCCTCAACGCTGCTCAGGTGTTACAAGTTGACTGGGTATTTTCAAGGAAATCACTGGTAGATGTTTTACACTGCATACTGCAAGTAATTCAAGTCTCATTGTCAGGCAAGGAGGTTTTTTCCTGTTATGGGATGGGGCTGAGGAGAGAAAAGGGTGAATCATTTTTTTTCAGTACAGCTTAAAGCCCTAAGTTTTAGAAGCACAAACCAGTTCCTGGGTTTTCTGTCTCTGCTGCACTTGCTCAGAACCTGGATAAGCTTTGAATAATACTCTTGCTCCTTGGGAAAAATTAGAGAGACAAATCCTACAGAGAAATAAAGGTTTGCCCTGTCCTGAACTGGCTATGTGGCTTGTGTATAAATAGAGCTCAGTTACTGTTGAATGTTCTTTAAGTGTTAAAGAATATGTACATTTTAAAACCAGCTTCTTAGGGATTGCTATTGTAGTCGTGTCCTCACTTCTGTGACTTGAGAAGATCAGAGGTCTCTCTGAAAGGCTGTGATCGTTTCTTCACAAGTTAAATCTTTAGTCATTGTTTCTGTGCTTAATATTTTGGAGATACTGGTATCCTTTCCCCAGTGTTTTCCCTCCATTTAAAGGTATTAGTGAAGGGAAATGTGAAATGTAATTAATAGAGATATACCAATCTATAACGCTTTCAGATGAGTTTTAGTTTTGGTTTATTTTATTTTCTCAAAACTCATATTCTTCAGTTTTAAAATTCCATATGTCTTATACTCATGCCTTATATACTCTTATACTCTTAACAATGAATGTGTCAGGAAGTAACTGTGGGAGATTTTCAGCATTGTGCAGCTCAGAAGATTTTGGTCATAAAGCGTGATTCCTCTAAGGAATGTTAAGCTTTAAGTGAGGTAACTGGTTCTGGATGCCTCTTTCAACCAATCTTTTAAAAACCTTTTTTAAGCCTTTTAATTTATAGTACCAGTAAGTCAGATAACAAGTCTTCAGAATATGGCTGTGGGCCTGCAGTACAAATATGTAAGGTGTTAATCACCAAAGCAGTTTCTGAGCTCCTAAATGAAATATTGCCAAAGGATGGAACAAAGATGGATTACTGATACTCTTGAGCAACCTTTAACTTATAAATTTCATCTCCCTCCCCCAACTTGGTCACTGTTTTATTTTTTAGACTCCCATCCAGTGAACATACATAGTCAATGACAGGTCATTCACCACAATTTACAGGAGATTTTTTTGTGTGTGTATTTGAAGCAATTCTGCAGTCCTACAACTTGTCTCATTTATCAGCTAAAACTGCAGTCTAAAAAATATAGGTCTACAAAGTATTCTATCACATGCAGAAAGAGCCTGCAAGGAGCCTTGCTGCAATACTACAGAGACAATCTACATCTCAGAGACTGAAGTGTCTGGGAAGACCAGTCACCAGGGTCTGCTGGTACTTATCCTAATCAAATCACCAGATTTTAGTTTTTGTAACATATTTAAATACTTTTAATAACTTTAAGGCTACTGTAAATTAAATATGAATAAATACTCCACAATTACAGTGATTTAATGAATTCTTAAATTATTTGTTCTTTCTTTGTACTTCACAGGAAATGAACATCTTAGCTATTTAGCAAGTTTTTTTTTTAAGTTTCCTTGAAAAGATTGCAAAATATTTTTCATTGACAAGTTTTTTTTTATTAATAAATAGTGTAGAAAGTGTAATGTGGATGTTTGGGACAGCTTGCCTTAGAAGTTAGTGTTACATAAATAAATTAGGTGTGTCAATGCAACCTTAAAGAAATGACATATTCCAAGACTGTATATTTAATGTGACATTCCAATATGTTCAGATATTATAATTTTCAGTCCTTTTAAGGAAAGATGGCCTAATTAAAAACTTAAAGCAAATACTGAGATGTTGACCGGTCAAATTTTATTGAAATACATTATATTAATTAGTGATGAAAGAGAGAAGAACAATTAAACCCCTTCTATAATCAGTGCCATTCAGTACATAATATTGTCATACTTTTGTCATATTGTGCCTTCAAATATTTAATTAACCATCTGGAGAAAGGATAAAATGTGCAACCTATTGTGCATTTTGTATTAATTCACATTTTGCTGAAGATCTATAATTCACTAATTTATCATGGTAGACCTTGGAGCTTTAGTTATATGACTGAAAGCTATTGAGAGTCATATGGAGTATTTTAGATTATTTTTCTTTATAAAAATAAAAAATAAAAAAGCCATAGAAATCAAGCTCTGTAATGATTTTTATGAAATGATTTTAAGACTAATAGCTTTTGTGCATATTAGTAACTTTCTGATCCTGAAGAATACTTTATGGAGAGTATAAAGTAGATGAAATACCACATTTATAAAAACTAAAGAGGTGAAAATAGAAACAGCTTGGAAACTAACTAAAATAAAATAAAGCAAAAATAAAAGACCTTGAAACAGGAAAACAAATATCTTGATTTTCATTTGAAATTCAGCATTTTGGGAAATCATCTTTTCATATTTCAGAGTTAGAGCTGGGAAATGAGAAGAGATGTTAACAGCTTTTATTTGTCACATGAAATAAAAATTGAGATATATTTTTGGTGCCTGTTAACATCAAACTCCTTCTATTATTTTCATTTTCTCATAATGGGAACTATTTTTTTCTATCTAGTTTGTAACTTGGCAGTGTATTCCGAAGTGTACTTTACATGAAAAAAACCTGTAATAAATTCTGTTTGCCTTACAAGCCAAGCAAAGAAAGCATCAATGTGGTGATGGTTCTGCTTCTGATTCCCCCTTCAGCTACAGTGGGAGAGAATATGAGCTTCTGAAGTTTTGAAAACACATTCAGGGCTCAATTTTAGCCATAAGATTTAATCCATTTACTGCTGACCTTGTGAACATCAATGGCAGATATCTTAGATGCAGCCAGCAGGCAGCCCAGAATTGCCAGTCATCCCATAACATCCCTGACTGATGACATGAAAATGGTACTTCCACAGACTCTGGTCAACCTTTCCTCATAGGAGACATGCTCTGGTCCCTTAATCATCTACAGGCCCTTTGTTGGTCTCTCTCCAGTAGCTCCTTATCACTTCTACTAGGGAGCCTAGAACTGGACCCAGCACTCCTGGTGTACCCTCACCAATACTGAGTAGGAGGGAAGGATCACCTACCTCCACGTTCTGGCAATACTTTGCTTAATGCAGCCCAGGATATCATTAGCCTTCTTTTCTGCAAGAGCACATTGCTGACCTGTTTTCATCTTGGTGTCCACCAAGACCCTTACAGTGCCTTTTCTGCAAAGCATCACCTGGGTGCATAAGGTTCTTCTTCCACAGGTGCAAAACTTTGCACCTCCCTTAGCTGAACTGCAAGAGGTTCCTGTCAGCTGACTTCTCCAGCCTATGACGGTCTCTCTGGATGGCAGCACAAGCCTCTGGCATAACAGCCACTCCTACGGTCAGCAAGTTTGCTAAGGACAAAAAACTGGTGGGAGTCTCCACATCTTTGCTTGCTCAGTGTCTTTATATTATTCTCAGGATATGTAGCCATGCTTCCACCTTCTGTATACTTCCTTTTTATATTTCAGTTTTGCCAGGAGCTCTTTCTTCATCCATGCAGGCCTTCTGGCACTTTTGCCTGACTTCCTGGTTTTTTTGAGTTGAACTGTTCTTGAAGTTTGAGTAGGTGATACTTGAATAGCAACTGATTTTCTTGGACCCCTCTTCCCTCTAGGAACCAAGTGTTCCTGGGCACTGGAACCTTAATTATCTCTGCTGTTAAATTGAGAGAATGCTCCCTGTCATTCTTTTGTCTCTACCAAAAGCTCTTACTCACATTCTTGGAACTGTGTCAGGGAGCATTCACGATACACAGAATGGAAATTACTCATATTTTGAGGTTAATGGGTTATGGGTATGTGCTCTTTCATGACAGAAGACTTCCATGTCAAAGTTTTGTCCACAACCTGTTAAATTTCCTAGTCTAGACATAGCAAATTAGAACTGCAAGTTAGGAGCTAACATTCAGTGTCTAATATAACCACAAGTAAACTAACAAAGCAGGAAGAAAAGAGCTGGAGAGAGAAGGGGAAAGCTATGCCTGTAGTTGTTCTGACAAACTGTTAGTCTCCTTCAGTTTGTCCCAAATGTTGCCGTATTTCTTAAAAGCCTCTTAGAACTGCTTCGCTTTATAATAAAGAGCAAACTTCATCCTCAGCCAGTGGACATCTTCTGACATATTCATATAACACTGTGCTTTTGAACTCCTGTTCCATCCACAGGTGAAGTTCAGTCAATTCATATTGGGAGTGACTGCAAATCCTGTAGGTGCCTGTCTGAGTGCTCTCAACTGCCTGGGTTCTGCAGCTGGACAGGAGATGCTGCATATGTCTGTGTTGCTTCCACTCTGACAAAGGCTGTTAGCACCCTTCCTGTATGTGAACAGCAGCTCTCCAGTGAGCTCTTAAATTGAAATTATGCTAGCTAACTGAGGCACTTAATAGTCCATATAGATTCTATTTCTGTATACTTTCTGTGATATTATTGTTACTTTTTAAAAATAAAATTCCATATTTTTTCTCTCACATTCATCAAAGGATTTAATATTTGCATTTAATATTATGCCACTACTTATCCTTGTCTAAAAACGTAAAGATGCTTGGCCTCAGGTAACATATTCTATGCTGATTTGTTTCTTCATTGAGAAACATTTATTTCTGACATCCAGAAAACAGGGAAGGACCTATGGATATTCTTGAGTGGTTCATGACTTATCTTGCACCCTTGTAAGAGAAAAGGTTAATACAGCAGTGTCTACTATACTAATATGTAATTTATTTGTAAATTTCATACATTTAAATGCAAATACATTTTCCACTCACCACTGTAACAAGTACTTTGGGCAACAGATAAACTCACTGTCTTGTAACAATTAAAGCTGTGGTGCTTAATTAAACAGATTACTTTGCTTTTAACGTAAGTTCAAATCAAATAACACAGAGCACAGCACTTACTGAAAACTACATGCACTTTATAAGGTGATCAGCGAGAAGTTTCAGGAGTGCTCATATCTGCAACAAGCTTAATGTATACTGCAATCCAAATTTCGAAGTCAAAGTTATAATTTTTATGATTATCAAACTACATGAGCTAATTAATTCCTTATTAATATGCAGGGTTAATTTCTTCTCAGTCAAACCGGAAGTAGCAAAAGTCACACAGTCACAAGACAAAACACAGAACATGAGTTAGTGTTCAACATTGAAACTAGACTGGTTATCTCCCATCAGCACACAAAAACAGAACAATAAATATTAATTTATACTTACATAATATTATTTCATACTTAATTTGTACAGAGTAATAACATAGAAATTGTAATAAGCAGTAAATATTATTTCATAGAAACAACTTAATCTTATTATTCATACCTTACTTTTTCTTATTTCCATTCATTTCCTAAAAACTACTTAATTCATAGTCAGGTATCTAATTCTTAAAGACTGCACAAATCACTCATTTACATTTGCATCAAATATACAAAATAATTACTATGTATCTCCTTTACATGTTCACATTTCACTGGTATCTTTATGATCCAATCAACCCAGAAGGGTTTCAGGTCATTGAGTAAAAGAAGGCTATGTCATCATTTACCTAATTATATCAAACAGTAAAGTTCTTAGTCAAGTGTTCTATTTTCCTTACTTGTAATTTTGCAGAACTGATGAAGTTTTGCAGTATGTAGGGAACAGTCATCAGTAATGACTGATTTCATTAAAGTACTATGTAATACCTAGGACTTTCAACTCCC
This sequence comes from Mesitornis unicolor, assembly GCF_000695765.1. Lineage (NCBI taxonomy): Eukaryota > Metazoa > Chordata > Aves > Mesitornithiformes > Mesitornithidae > Mesitornis > Mesitornis unicolor. The sequence goes on along the minus strand of NW_010191678.1, from coordinate 50,363 downwards.
ATTAAATTCAGTTTTTTAAAATCCCTCAAGATTGGGCTTTTCCTACTCTACCTGTACCATCTGTTAGCACAGATCTGTCTTTTAAAGCTATACCTGGCCTGTACAGTGTGGAACCCACTTACATATGTTATCCATAGTTATGGAAGTTGCAAAACCGACATTAACAAAGGCAGTATCTTACTGGTAGGCCATGAGCAGAAAAAAGATCTGATATGACTGGTCTGCAGGGGCAGAACCTTCATCTTACATAATTCTTTGGTTCCAGGTCTCATTATCTGTACATCTTAAAGCATGTTATTGCACTGGAGCAATTCCAGGGACCTCTGCCAGTTGTCACGGGAGTATGTTACGACATGATATTACACAACTCCAATGTGCTGGAAGTCTAGTCTTTCATTTATTGTCACACTAGTTGCCTAATTGGTGGGAAGATATACATATGAATTTTGCCCCTGATCAGCTGACATCACAACATCCCCACTATCACATCTCCATTACCTTGTTAGCACAGCTATGCATGAGTCTAAGCTAATTTTAATGAGGTCCTTGAAATGTCAGGTGTTTATTCATGCTTCTGCAGCATTCAGGTCAACCTACTACTCCAAAGTTACCTGAAGTTATTTTAACAAACTCCGATGAGACCAACCTTTTTTGCAACTTTTAGGACCAAACCACCATTGTTCATGCTTTTGAGACTTATCACTGCATAGTGTAATTAAGTTCTGAAAGGATATATTTTTCAGATCTTAAGCATGTGTATCAGTATAAGCTATAATTGAACCTCCTTTCACAGTCATTAATTCTGATCTTCCCTTTTCTCATGTATGCTTTACTTTAAAAAAGAATTGACTACATTTTTATAGTACTAGTGGCACACTAAAACAGATCTATCAGCTGCTGTTTCAAGCACTCATAGCAATCATCTGGAAAAATCTGCATTTACTTCAGACAAACTAGGCAAATCTCAAAACCTGGAACAGGATAAACACAAATTATAAGTATACCTCATAGTGTTTTCTTTGGTTTTCACATCTGAATTGCCTTGTGTTACCATCAAGTCTTCCCACTGATTCTCTTGCAAATCTTTTCTCTCTCTCCTTTTTTTATTTCTTTTTTAACAGATGGTCCTCATCTTATTCCAGAGTCTGATCCTACCAGATACAAGTGAGTTCCCAGTTATTAGATTCCTGCCACAAATGTATTCATTAACTTTTCTCTAAATCTCAATCTTCTGTCTTAATATGTAGATCCTGACCATTCAGTGAGCTAGTGGTAGGCTGAATGTCTTCATATGAGAAATTCTGTAAGTCTCACATATTTTCATGCATTCACTTGCTGGATTTCCTTATATAATATTTCTGTTAGACTAAACACATAATTTGAGGAAACAAGTTGATTCAAACCACCTATTTAGCTTCCACAGTGTTAGTCAGTGGTGTTCCATTGTCTGATATGACACTGATGAAGTTGTTCTGGAAATCTGAGGAAGTCAGAAATTTAAAGTGGTAAAATCAGAATGGGCTAAAAATAGACAAGAGAGAAGGAAACAAGAAGAAAATTAATTAACATATCTGTTCCTTAATGAGGCATCTCAGAACATGAAGGGTATAGTTTACAACAACAGTTGTTTCTCCCATGCTGTCAAACAATGCAAAAATGGGATACAAATCACAAAGTAGAGAATTCAAGGCAAATTACTTTGAATGCTCATTTAGTGTCATTTAGTCATTTATTGATAGGAATGATAGAATGGAATTAACAGAGTCACTGAAGTGGAAGATGAAACGCAAATTATGTTCCAGTCAACCATGGGTTTTGATATCAAGGAGCAATTACACAGTGTATACTTAAGAACCAATAACCTAAACCAATTAAGACACTAACTTGTACTAAACTTGTACGGTATTATTAGATACAGTAAGCAGATTATAAAATAAACTCCTATGCAAATCAGTAATACATCCCAGATTCAGATGTATTAATTTTTAGGTTTTTATTTACTGTCATTATCCATTCTAGTAAATAAAATATATCTCTGTATATTATTTACTTCCAGCCTATTATATGGTCACTGTGAAGCTTTTTGTTGCATAGAAAAACATTTGCTTGTACTTAAAACTAGCTTATTTTGGCATAATTCCTTCACATTTCCAATAGGAAGAGGAGTTGGGAGATGAATTAATTTTTTTAAAAGCTAGATTTACACTGATCTGATTTACAAAGGTCAAATTCTGCTACCATAATTATTCTGAATACATCTCATTTTCAGAGTGTTTAGTTGGTTACTAAAACACAGTTTCATCACGTCCTGGGTTCAGAAATTTCCAACTGTTCAGTAAAACAGATAAGCACATGGTTAATACTATGTATATATCTGAAACCACCAATATGTATGGACTTTAATTAATAATTAAAGTTAAGAAATAAACTAAACTGTTTATTGAATAAAAATAAGTAAAAATATATTTAGATATTTTCTTGTATTTCATCATATATAAGAGTGAGAAAAACAAAAATATTTTAACATTTAGCTGTGTATGTATAATTATTTCAGCTGCACACTACATTAATTTTTCTTTATATGGGAATTGGATTGAATTGCTAAAATCAATAAATAAAATTGCTATCTGCTATAACTTCATCGACTTCAATAGAATTAAAACAGGGTTCAGAGTGACTTTTGTATCCACATAGGATATTAAAAACAGAGAAAAATTATGCCAACAGTAGCTACAAAGAAGGAAATGAGAAAATGAAATCCTAAAGTTCTAACATCTACTCCACAGCATTTCAAGAGTGTGTGTGAGCATGTGTTTGGATGTCTCTGTGTGCCTGAGTGTATAATTACAGAGCTTATTGAAATACTGACTATCACGGGTGCACAATCAAATTTCTGGGTAGACTGTCAAGCACTTCAGTTTACCAGCAGTGTGTTGCAAATAACTGCATTTACACCCTCTGTCTCCTCCTACCTAGAGAGGAGACAGCTAAATCACACCTCCATCTTCCACCTTTCTTTACAAACTCCTAGTGCAACATCTTCAGTTTTTCTGTATAAGCCACTTTGGTGGCTGGCTTTGCAAAATATGACTTGTACAATAGCTAGAGAAAGGGATTGGCTGGTGAGCTAAGACCTACTTGAGTTTTTGACTGAAGAACATGCTCCATGAGTGAGAAAGCATGTGAGCTGGAGGTCATGACTCCAAGCTGGAGACTTTAGCTGGAGGCTCAAGACTGATCTAGATTTTCAAAAGCATAGTTAGGGTAGACTATATCTGAAACTCCTGTAGAAATGTATATTTAACTATTCTGCCCCTGTTTATTCTATTTAATGCTTTTTTGTTAACACATTTTGTTAAAGAACCATAAATATAAAATAAAAATAAGTGTTTTCGCCCTTTTATGTCTTGGAAACTCAAGCTATGAGATTGCACTCTGTGTGTACATGTGTATGTGTATACATACCTTTCTTCCCTAATACTATTTCACCACTCAGGGCAATATCAAGCAGACTTGAAAGAGATAAAGGCTAAAAGGATATCAGACGTTACACATAGCAAGATAGAAGAGGGAGAACCTATTAGCCCCAGTCTGCAGAAAAACCTTCATTGTGAAACTACATCTCTGTTAGAAATCAGAGACTCCAAATAGACCTCCAGAAGCCCACTCACTGGAGAAATTAATTTCATTGTTCACTAGTTACATGGACTCTGTCTTTATGTGTCTTGCTGTTCCATTGCTTTTTGATTTCTTTAACATTTTTGGTTTTGAGGGAAAGCAAAAAAAGTATAAAAGTTTCCTAAAGCCTACAGATTGCTTTTGCTGGACTTCAAAATTCACACTTTACCAAATCAGTAAAGTAAAGCAGGAGTATCTCTTTGTATTTCCTGCTATTTTTCATTGTTTTTCTGCAATGCCACATTAGCAGGGAAGCTACACATCTTATTTTTAATACGTATAGGCAGAAAATGGTGATAAACATAATTTTTCAAATTTTATTCATAGGTAGCAAAAATTGGGAAAAACACTCCTTTTGTTGAATTATGTTATGATTAATTTTAATAGCTTTTCAACAAGTCTACTAGTGTAACAGTAACCTGATTCAAGATTTTTTTTGAAACCTACCAATCTCTACTCCACATAGGAAATCTGTCTGGCTGCCAGTTCTGAAAATAATTAGGATGGAAAATCTCAAAGCTAACTTACAGTAAGGAAATCAAGTGTGTTTTTCTAATAAGATAAAAAAGTTTAAAAGGAGAAAAGAAGGGCCATCTCCTTCAGTTCACATAAAATTTTTAAATGAATTGTTAATTCTGGAAATATATAAACAACAGCTGAAAAAAAGTGATGAAGGTATTTCAGAGAAATACCAGTTTGAATGATTTATTGAGCTCTTAAATGATTCTAAATTACAAAGGTACTTAAAAAAAACCAACTGGATTTATTTTGCATCTAAATTTGTTCCCTGATTATGACTTAATGATTTTTTTATAAAGACTTAAAGAATATTGTGGTGTGTTGACCTTGGCTGGCCACAAGGTTCCCACCAAGCCACTCTCTCATTCCTCCACCTCTGCAGAAAATGGAGAGAAAATAAGGTAAAAATGCATGGGTCAAGATAAAAGCAGCTTCATGAAGAAGGTTACACACAGAAGCAAAGCTTTCTAGGGACAAGATTTATTCTCTATGTCCCATCAGCAGGTGATGTCCCTGATGCCCTGGAAAGTAGAGCCACGGTATGCTTAGTGGTTGCTTCACAAGACAAACACCTTAATAACTAATGGCACTCCCCAGTCCTCCTTTCTCTTAGCTTTTATTGGTGAAAATTATGTTATACTGTACTGTATATCCCTTTGGTCAGTTTAGGTCAGCTGTCCTGGCTGTGTCCTCTCCCAATCTCTTGCCTACCCTAGCCTACTTTGTCTGGAGGGGATTGGAGAGACAGCCTCGATGCTATGTTGGGTGCTGCTCAGCAATAGCCAAAACACTGGTGTGTTATTAACGTAACTCTAGCTACAAATACAAAACACAGCGCCATATGGGCTGTTGCAGGGAATGTTAACTCTCAGCCAGAACCAATACAAAATTTTATCTGAAACAAACTGAAATAAATAATTATGAAATATTTCTGGTAAAGGGCTATTTCAGAAAAAAAAAATCACATAGAAGAACGTTAATAGCTGGAACTGTAATTGCACATAAGGATGTGAAATTTTAGGCCTTCTTCTAAATATTACTGGCAGCAATAAAAATCGTTAGCTAAAAATATGGTATCTTTAAATACATCAATTACCACATAGTGTCTGGATTACTTTGCTGAGATCTTTTAAATTGTATGGGTTTCTATGCTCATAAGTTCTGATCTGCATTTCATTCAAGAAGGAAATATTCATTATGGAGGAGAAACAAATACCTTCTCCAGAAAAACTAACAAACCAATCTCTAAGAAATATAGCAGCAAAATATATTGCAGTGTTAATTACAACACTAATTTTCTATTTATACCTAGGTGAATATGGATAGACAAGCTATTTTTGGCCGAAGCACCTCATCCAACATTTGCACTAACTACAACACTAGACATAGAATAGGTGCAGAATTCTGAGTTTTATTTCTGATGCCCCTGTCTTCAGGAACTCTGATTTATAAACCACTACTACAGTAATCTTAACTTTTTAAATAATTAGAGAGGAAGGTTTACAAGATTTCATTCTCCTCTGATGGTTACTTCTCTTGTTACAGTCAGTAAATCACCTTTATGGTATTTCGCAAACCTAAGTTGTTTCAGTTTCATGGAATTCTTTCATGTAATGGAAACCAGCAGCACATAGGGTTTAAAATCTGATTTCCTTATTGTCAGACAATTGTATGTCCCTTAAAAGTTACAATAGTTCTGAAAAAGTCATCAGAAGAATTCTAGGTGAAAGTTTCTGCAGTTTGAGCATATTTTGCCATTCTACTTTCACTAATCATTAATATACACAAGAATATACACACAAGAATATATACACAGTTTCAGTCTCAGGCTGATTTACCATTTCACCAAGAGAACATTTTATCCTGTAAAGCTTCAAGCCATAAAATCATACAGTGGATTGTTTTAGCTGCTGAACACTGTAACAGTCATAGTATAATGTATTGTTTTTGCAATATTAGATCTGTCCTATATTCTATAAAGACAGACTACATGTACCATATAGTCAATATTTTGTGTTAGCTGCAGTAGTTAAATAAAGCTAAACAGCCTAAAGGCTCTTCGTCAGATATTTTACTGAAATTAAACTCACTGAACTGAGAAAAGATTCTAAACTAGCCATCTACATTGTTTTCTGACATAAATAAATGGGTTCAGATGCAGGAGCATTTTGATGATCAGAAATTGCATTACCATGGCACAGAGGAAAAGTTGAGTGTCTGAGCCCACATCCCCACCTGTGGACTGAATTTTGGTTTTCCTATTCTGGTATCATATCTTCAATATACCTTTCAATTACATATGTCAAAGGGAAGAAGAAAAAAAAATAACACTGTGCTAGCTATTCACCTACATGACCAGTAATCTTAGTCATCCTTGCAGAGCATCTATGCTGCTGTCTTCTGTTACCTACCCACCACAGAGCCAAGTCCTGTGAGTAGGGACCAACTCAAATATGCTGTTGTGAATACATTGCATCTGCAATTTAGTAATTTTATTCTTCACCATTATCTCCCTCAGACCATCAGGCAGGATGCAGATGCCTGAATGGAGGCAAGTGTGATCGTATCTGGAGTCCCAGTCTAGGCAAGATATGACATTTTACCTAGCTGTTGAAGCTGGGTGGAAGTAGTCGGGGAAATTGACACTACATTAACTTAAGTATTAAGTTGTGCATTAAGTTAAGCCTCTCAAATTTCCTAGCTAGTCTCCATAGGTCTTTATGCGAGCAATACAGAGATAGTCTGTTCAGGTGAACATTTTCAGACTGCATAAGCTTCTGCTCCAAATTGCCTACTAGGAAAGGTTCTTTCTAGAGACAATTCAGACCAGAGACATTAGCTACATAATCTTGCTATCACAGGTGCCAAAATAGAGTGGGAAGATAGCTATGACAGAGGTAAATGGGACATCACTATAAGTCCCACTTCCTCTCACTAGCAACAATCCCAGCTCAGCTCAGCTCATTCTAATAAGCATGTAAAGGAACTAAAGCAAAATATATTTTCCTCTTCTTTTGCCTCTCTTTTCCCCCTAGTTTAGTCACCTCCTTTATTTAAGTAAGAAAAGTTTTTCTGTGTTCACAAAGTAGACAGTCAAAATTAAGAGAGTGAAATTAAAGCAAAGCACATTCATTATCTGGGGTATGTGTCTTCTATTGACTTCTACATGTTATGCAGTACTGAACGTGTCTTGTAGACACCTCTAATATGAAACTGGTGAGGAAATGGATGGTTGGAGACTAATCAAAAGTGTTGACAGCATGAAGCAAGTAATGGCAGAATAAGAACTGTGTATTGCAGTCAAGAATCAACGGTGTGTGATTCAGAGATGAAAGAAAAACTGTAGCACTGAAAATCAGCCTACAATGCTTCAGTCTTTCCTGTGTTGTGGCAATTCACCACAGATATCTGTGATCCTACCACAAACTTCAAATTTCTATTCAGAGGAGAAAAAACTACATGCCAGTTTCGGTCATTAGTCTTTTGGTTGGAGCATTACTGTGGGTTAAAGGATACATGGATGCATTAACCACAGATAAACCATTGTTTGTTTGCAATAGATTTTTCTTCCAAAACATCTGTGTAGGATGATCTTTCTTCTCCATGAAAATTGCCTATTCTCTGCAGAGTCACTTTAACCTCAGAAATGCCACGTATCAAAACTTTCATCTCAGATTACTTTGAACAGAAAATTCAGACATGAGTAGGAACTGATGGCTGACCAAAGGGCACATTATGCTGTACAATTACTTTAAAAATAATGTTAGTGTTGTAAAACTTTCGGTCTAATAGCTTATGCATCTGTGCTTTGTGGTCTGCATGAAGGTAGCATTTGTTGCCATAGCAATATATTAGGTCCCTGATCTAGCTTTTCATTTTCAGTACAGAGTTGGTTGTTTAGTTTGGGTTGTTTGGGGTTTGTTTTGGTTCTTTTGGTGGGGGGAGTTTATGACAAAAACACCAGTATATAAAAGTGAAAACTATTTTACTTTCAAAACAAACAAAAACCTTTGTAAAATATTTCATTAACTTTGTAAACTTGGCAAACAATTATATTTTGCTTTTTCTGAGTCATATTCTCTCAAAATAATAGGGGATGCTGTAAAAGGATGATTTCACTGTCAATAGAACTGTGAAAATAATAAAGAATTAGGGAAGATAACAGTTTATTCAATCATAATAAAATCTTCTATTTACCTTTTGGACAGAGCTAAAAAATCTGATATGTATTGAATACTAAATTAAAGAGAGTCATCAATAGAAGAAACAATAAAGATAACAGAACAATTCCTTTTTGGCTGATTCCTTATAAATTTTAAAGTACAGTAGTAGTGCTTATTTTCTTAAGTGGCTTGATTAATCTTAGCAGGTCAAACTATCGCTCACAGAATCTTTTATTCAAGTATTTCCTACAAAATTGTGTGAGGAAGCTAAAGATTAGTCATTTGTGAAAATGTGAGAGTAATAAATTATTACCTAGGAAGTTGCCGACAAGGTCAAAAATACGCCTCTGTTTTGATACGCAGACATAATGATACTGACCCCAAGTGAGTGAGACAGAAATCACAGCACAATTGGGCAGTTTGTATCCATCAGAATAATTAATCCCACATAGCAGTTTTCATCATGATTTACGTTGACATTTTAAAGCACTGCAGGGTCATAACATTATATGTACACCTAAAGGTGGGCACAAGTGATCCATGGGATCCCAGAACTAAGCTCTCCTCCCTGTCCAGAATCATCACACCCCTCCTTTCCTTTATCAAAAAGCACCATCCGTTTGCCCAGACCCATTCCTCCTTCTCCAAATTGCTACAGAGTCCTTCACAAGGGTCTGGTCAAGATAAAACCAATGCCTTCAAGCAGCTGACATCCAGAAGTCCCAATTTAGTACCAAAATTCTTATGAAGGAGAGCAGGCATTTATGTTGTCCACATTACACCAGTTCTGTGTTAGCCAGGTGGAGGGTGGGGAGGTGAGTGTCGAGATGTGGGCTAGACTGAGGTCACTTACAGAGGTGGAGCCACCCAGGATGGATTGGATCTATCCAAACTGCAGCTGAGAGGACACTGCAGGGAGGTAAGGTATGATGATTCAATGGGAAATTGAGCATGTAAAGAGGCAGCCTGAAGAGAAAAACAGGGCTGAGTAGGAGACCAAAGTGAGGTGATGCTGGAGTTAAAGCTGAGGACTGCAGCAGCAGACTGGCTGTGAAGAAATTGAAGAAAGTCTTAGAAAATAGTGGATTATGAATCCTCCCTACTCTGTATATTCCAGTGAGCCTGAAGATTTTATTTCTCTGTTTGTGTGTTTGTTTTGAACAAGTCTCTTTGATCCAGCAGGATTAGTATTTTTAGCTCACATAAGTGCCAAGTTGCACATAATTTCCACACTTCTTTAGATGACCTAAAGGTCTAGCAGCAGCACTGGAGAGTTCAACAAAGTAAAAACTCTAAGAACAACTGGCTCTCAAGAAGTGTTGCCAATGGCTTAGCTAATGGAGAAAATTTGCACTCTTTTTTTCTTGAATGATTTGAGAAGTTGCTTCTCTAAGAATTTCAGTTCCCAAAGAAAATCTGTAATGTGGTGGAGCTCAAATTCTTTTAAAACTTCCATGTCCATTTTTAAATAACTCTAGGCAACATTTACACTGTCCTGGTGGACTGGTTTTGGCTGGGATAGAGTTAAATTTCTTCACAGTAGCTGGTATGATGCTATGTTTCGGATTTGTGACTGAAAACAGTGTTGATAACACAGTTTTAGCTATTGCTGAACAGTGCTTACACAGCATCAAGATCTTTTCTGCTTCTCACACCACCCCAACAGCGAGTAGGCTGGGGGTACACAAGAAGATGCAAGGGGACACAGCTGGCAATGCTGACCCCAACTGGCCAAAGGAATACCTCATACCATACGACATCATGCTCAAAAAAAAAAAGCTGTGTGGTGGATGCTGACCAGGGCTGCTTTTGTCTGGGGAGTGTCTGGGCATTGGTTGGTTGGTGATGAGCAACTGAGGGTTTTTTACTTCATCAGTTGTTTTTCTCGGCTTTGTTTTGTTTTCTTTGCTGCTTTTTTTTTCCTTTTTTTGTTTTCTTTTTTGTTGTTTGTATGTCTTTTACTAAACTGTCTTTATCTCAGCCCATGAGACACTTTAATACCTCTAATTCTCCCCCCTCTCCCACTGTGGGAGTGAAGTAAGTGATTGTGTGGGGCTTACCTACCTACCAGGGTCAAACCATGACATCTATCAATGTCCATTAACAAAGATGTTGATGGCATAGACTTATTTTGAGTCTGAATTCAGTGGTATACAGAAGGAACTTCTCAGGGCCCTGACTGGGAAAAGAAATTAGCTTTTCATAATAGCAAATGCTATAGTGTAACCTATGCAACACATTCACATCTGAGGGAGAAATATGCAGTTTCAGGGAAAAATTTAAAGAGAGATAGTTCCTGAAATATCTGACAAGCTTGCCATTGCACAGTGGGGTAAAATGCAAACCTTATTATATAGGACAAAAGGTCTGGAAAACTGTATTTCATTACCTTCTTCTTCCACTGTGACCTATGAGCTTTTCTAAGTTATCTTGGGTCAGTAAAGACACCAATCCTAAGTCACAGTTAAGAAGTTTGGCACTTAGGATTCTTCAGCCAGCACCCTTTCTTCTTTTCTCTGCTAGAAGTAGAATATATCACAAAATCAGCTCTCCAGTCACTGTAGGTTTAGTCTTTCTTTGGGTGATTCTTTTCACAGAATCACAGAATCACAGAATATTAGGAGTTGGAAGCAACCTCAAAAGATCATCCAGTCCAATCTGCCTGCCAGAGCAGGGTCACCTAGGCTAGGTCACACACAGGTGGGTTTTGAATGTCTCCTGAGAAGGAGACTCCACAACCTCTCTGGGCAGCCTGGTCCAGTGCTCTGTCACCCTCACAGTAAAAAAGTTTTTCCTCATGTTCACATGGAACCTCTTATGCACCAGCTTGCTCCCGTTGCCCTGTGTCCTATCATTGGACATCACAGAGAAGCACCTGGCTCCTTCCTCCTGACACTCATCCTTTACAAATTTATAAACATTAATGAGGTCACCCCTCAGTGTCCTCTTCTCTAAGCTAAAGAGACCCAGCTCCCCCAGCCACTCCTCATAAGGGAGATGCTACACTCCCTCAATCATCTTTGTGACTCTGCGCTGGACTCTTTCTAGCAATTCTTTGCTTGAGCTCTGAGTTTAAACTGGAAAATAAATACTTTACATAGCAGTAATTATATTCCAAAGAAGATATCTCACTTATTAAATAAATACTCAGGACTACTACACACTTTTGTTGGTGTTTTATTTTAGCAAGAATGCCAGACATGATCAGCTTTTATGAGTAGTTAATGGGAAATGGGAGAGAATAAGAGAGGAAGATAAAGACAAAGAACCCACCTGTTTATTAGTCTTTCAGAAATGTTCAATTCAGGGGTCAATATTGATATACCTTGTGTGAAAATTAAAATACCACAGGAAAAAATATTTATTATTCCCTTGTCTTGAAAAAAGTGAGTATCTGAACTCTTGCTTTTGATCCAGAATTTTGTTCACATTACCAATCATCTCCTGAGAAAAGACAAGACAAGATGAGTTACTTGTATTTGGAAACATAAGGTTCTTCTAACTCAGTTTCAGATTCTATAAGAAAACCTGCTAAAACATTCGGGAGAGCCTGAGCCTGCCTGTGTGCTCCAGCCATGTCATTATTCCAGAATGGATGAGATTCAGGACTTCGTAACACATTCACCCACACAATGGTTCACACAAATTGGGAATTTGGTTTCCCTCAGAAACACTCTGCAACTAAACTAATGGTGGTAATAGCCAATGCAACCAAGAGGAACTAGGAAGGGTTACAGAGAATATATGCTTACATACAGTCCATCTCTCAGCAAAATTATCCAGTTGCATGATGACAACGGGAAGGGTCACTACACACCTTTCAGCTCTCTACACTTATTTAAATTTTTAAAAAGTTATAAATCTGTGTTGTCCTTTGCACAGTGATATTGAAAATTTGGAATGTATATTAGCTGACTTGGAAGTTTCCCTCATTATATTTGAGTTTTGCTGGTGACATACACACTCAAATGTAGCTACTTTGATTCAACAATTTATGTGTTCTTTTGTGTTAAGCAATGTGGAGGAACCATGCTAGTCCATTAACATCTACTACAAGATATTTTTGTCCAGGCTTTTAATACTTTCCATTCAGAGAAAGATCTCTAATTTATGGTAACCATATATTTGTCAGAGAGCCAAGATCTCATCTATTTTTTATGTAGCATGTGTACAATACACCTTATTCAGAACAAGTAGAATTCAAACTGAAAAAAAGGGGGGGTAAATTATAAATCTAAGTGCAATATGAAATCAAACACAGAAGCTTATTTCCTTATACTTTTATAATTAATGCTTAGTTCTGTGACTCTTTTCAATTCAAAAACGCTCAATTGTTAAGAGATTTAATGATGCCTCATAATTTACAGCATGCTATGCTGTTAATGTTCACTGATTATATTACTGAAAAAGCACATCTTTATATAATTTATCACCACCATTTTTTAAAATAAGAACCTGCAATTGATCTTTCTTCTGTTTCACATAAAACTATAACGAGATACTAAAACTACTGAACAATATGGGTATTTTAAAGAGTACCATGTTTATAAAATATCTGTCTTTCTATCTGAATGACTAGAAAGTTTTATAAATCTTGTCTAAGGTGAGTATCTTCAAAAGTTCCACTAATATTTATGTTGAGAGATAGCTAGCAATAGTAGCAGCCACATATACATAATTTTTTGGTGATTTATTAAAAAAAGTCCACAGGAAACAATGTGCGATATGGTAGATTTTATCATGTGACTTGAGGGCTGAAAGAAGAAGAGTTTGAAAAAAATCAGCCAAAAACTCCTGTGTCTCTCCTCACTAAGCTAGATTCAAATAGTATTAAATCTCTCATCAAATGTCCAAATACTATTTAAGTCAGGACAAAGAACTTCACATCAAGCTCATGATGTCTTTTTAAACATTCACTTTCTTACATCACTTAAAATATGCTTGTGATAGATACCTGAAATAGATTTTGAAGTATGAGTCTACTGTGGTCAATAGTAGGAACAATGAAGCAAGATGCCATTTGCCTCCTTGGGCTGGGTACCTGTTGCTATATTGTTTGTGTACAAATGCACACCAGTAGAAGTGCAATGAGCAGAGCTTGGTCTCCTCAGTACACAAAATCTATGCAGTTATGCCAAAAAGCCCAGTCGGGCAGGTCTCCATACCAAGGAATTCCATGTCAATATGCATATCCCACACTCATCTAGTTCTTATGAGTTAAAAGCCCTTTCTTTCTCTACAGATTTTAAATTAATCATGCTATTTAAATTCTGTCCATACCACACCAAACTTTTATCAACACCAAATTTCAAAGCTGCAGCCATAAATTCCCATGATTTTCTGGAGATTTAAAATTTTTTTCTGTGATTATGTGTCGTGATTTAGGGCTGGAATGGCCACTAAATCCTGGACAGACACTCTCTATTAACCTCTCTCTCCTCCCCAGAAGTGAAAAGAGAATAAGAGAGTGACACTTTACAGGTTGGAAAATAAAACTAACAGATTTAATAAAACAATAATACTAAAACTACAGGATAATAATGTAAATAAGAAAATAATTAAATATATACAGATATGTACAAATATATATAAAAACAATATAAAATCCTCCCCCCACCCTCCCCCCAGTGATGTATAAGTCACCAGAGGCTTTGCAGAGCCGGGCACTGGAAAAGTCCCAAAACGGACTCAGCAGCAGGTGGGAGCAGGATGCAAGAACATACAAATCAGGATCAGAGGCAGACAAACTAGCAGGGTTCCACTCAAACTTTGGCCATTGCAGGATCAAGACAGACAGAAGGGTCCGAGATGGAAGGGCTCCAAGATGGAAGGGTCGAGACCCTCGTGATCCCTCAGCTTTATACTGAGTATGATGTATGTGGGATGGAATACGTGGTTAGTCAGCTTTTGGGTCCGGTTCCCCCCCCATAGGTGCAGACACAGCACCTATGGTGAGACAGTGACCTTGAACACTTGTGGGGTTACTAATTCATAGATGCAGGAGTAAGTTTTGGACTAACAGGAGAACAGAGCAAAGAGGATGGGAACAGTTTCACCAATCACTGTACAAAGGAATTAGTGCAGTAAGTCTGAGGAAGAATGTTGTGCTAGGGATATACAGTATTCATCCAGTAGTGGGTACTAGAGCTAAAAAATATAGGTATGAAAAAAACACAACGGAAGCACACGTCATGAGATGTTTTACAAAATACTGGTTTTATGAAGGTTGGACAGATGTGGCCATGTATACAAAAAAGCAGTAGGTAAGAAAAGGCAAACGGGAAGTTAATAGCTAGAGTGAATATAGCAGAGGAATAAGAGATTCACTGTCCTCTTGGCAAAGTGGAAAGCAGTAGCCAGTGCAGAACAAACCTCAGAAACACTGCTACAGGAAGGAATAGGGGCAGTGAATGGAAGGGAAGGAAAGAATTGCTGTACAAGGGCAAAACTGGCATCAGCAAACTCCTGTCAAAGGAAATAATAGAACTACATCTATTGGGGAAACACTACCTAAATCATGAAAAGCAAGTTGATACATCTCTGACAAGAGGAAAGGAATGGTGTTTGTAAGAAGGTCAGCAATGCCATACTGATAATGGTGCAAAAGCCCAGGGCAGAGACATGTCAACAAGAACAAAGGGAGCCCCATGCCTTCCCTTGGAGAGCGGCAACGGAAAGGCATATGTTTTTCTGTCCCTCCTCAGTTGGTGAACCTTGGCCATTGAGAGGGACCATTGCTGAATATCTGGCAGTGCAAGACACACAGACAGCTGAGGAGAACAGAAGGAAGAGAAAGAAGCTGCTGCTGCCACTTTGGAAGAGCTGTACTGTCAGTTAAAGCAGCAGTAGTGTCACTTAGAAAATGAGCACTGTCAGTATTGGGTGTCGGAGGGGGGAGCAGTAGAGCTTCTTCTCTGAAAACTAACTGGACTGATGTAACCTGTAACTTTCCCAGTGCTCCACATTGAAGAATTCAGACACAGCTGCTGGGGGGAAAATATGCTGCTACTGAGAGAAAATAGTCTGCACTTGCTGCTGTTCTTTGAAGAACAGAGCTCAGCTGAACAAGGAGGAGTAGTGGGAATCATCAGTGGGAATCATCAGTGAGCATCATCAGTAATAAAAAGATAGCTGCCCTTATTGTCGCAAAATGTCAGCATACAAATTTTCTCACAGCCTCATTATTTGGCACATCAGGAGTGATGTTTTTAAGGGCAATGTAGGATAATCCCCTTATCAAACCCTTTTGTGGTCTCTGCCCACTCCTCAGCATCCTGTGACTGAAGGGTGCATTACACACATGCCTCTGGAATACACTGTCTCCTTCCAGAGGCAAGTGCTGGACGAGGGACTGCAGCTTCAACAGTTGTCCAACAATGTGCTTTCTCCTCTTCCAGAGGGAACTCTGAGAAGGAGAGAAAATTGTAATTTAATAC
The DNA here is from genome assembly GCF_000695765.1 of Mesitornis unicolor. Lineage (NCBI taxonomy): Eukaryota > Metazoa > Chordata > Aves > Mesitornithiformes > Mesitornithidae > Mesitornis > Mesitornis unicolor. The sequence goes on along the minus strand of NW_010191678.1, from coordinate 34,567 downwards.
TTCTGGACTATCAGAGAGAGGACATATTGTAAGGATCTATAGCTGCTTGCTATTCCCCAGACATTTAAAAGAATCTTAAGGATGAAGATCTCAGTGGGGAAGTGGAAGTGCCAGATTGGCTTCTTCAGAAGGACATGAGAAGTTCATCTTTGAGGAGAGCAAGGCTTCAGATCATGGTAAGAATAACATAGAAAACTGGATTAACTGTTTCCAGTAGTGAGATTCACTGCTAGCTGCAGGGTAAGCATGACAGACAGCTAAGGAGCTGTTCAAGGAGAGAAACTCCTAAAATGTTCAGCTGAGATTGGTGTCAGATTCCATACTCAAAAAACTCTTTGTGCAACACCATTCTTCTTTCAACTGGGCATATGCAGAACTTCAAAAAGAGAAGTCTAACATAACAATATAGATTCCCACCAAAAAATAATGAGAATCCTTTGAAACTCTTCCTTCCTGTGCTAAGAACCTGAAGCAATGTCAAAAACATCTCTAAAAGACACTATCACCAATGCCTCTGTCTCAGCTTAAGAGCCAGAGACACTGCTGAAGCACCTGCAAACTCTTCTGACCTTTTAAACTCTCTTGACATGAGGACAAAACCGTAGACTGCATTCCTGTACCTGTGCTCCCTAGAACAGGGCTGAGGTGCTGCTCAACCATGTTCAAAACCTGATACACCACTTAAGGCAGGAGTGCTCTACAAGGTACTCCCATAATCAAGTTCTCCTTGGTGTTGCCAAGAGATAAGATGCCAATGGAAGATGTCAGGGTGCTGCAGAGAGCTCCAAGTAGGGAGGCAAGATTTCATGTAAAAATCACCTATGCTGAACTATAAACCAATAATACATTTTCAGTGTATCTACACCATAAAGTCAAGGTCAGGTTTACAAAAAGGCTGATTCTATTTAAGTTCTAAGAGAAGGTACTTAGCACTGTTCATCACCTGACAGCTGTCTCAGTGGTGCTTAGAGAAGAATTTGGAAAGTGAGCAGTATTAAAGCTGACTAAAACTTTATGATTAAACTTCTTCCTTTAAGAAAACGTTCCCTTCACCTGCTGGAGAAGTTTTTTTACAACAGCATTTGGAAGAACTTCTGAATCTTAGTTTCCATTTCTGCTTGCTT
>NW_010191678.1:0-33412 GCF_000695765.1 Mesitornis unicolor | reverse complement strand
CTTTCCCTTCTTACTGGCCTACCATCATATATACACAGCAAAAGCATGATGAAATCACCTACGGAATTATATTCAATATCAAAGGTTTCCAAAAATGAACAAAAATTGAACAATGTTCCAAATGAACAAAACAGCTGCTTTCTTTAATCTCTGGTTACAGGGAAATAACAAGTAGGTATAGTTGGGCTTAGTTTCTCATACTATACCTTATTTAAAGGGTCATACTCCTTCTGCTTCATTGCCATCCTCTTCCCACAAAGGAGCTTCATGAAAACAGTTTTTTTAAGTGTCCACCTAGAAGCATTTTTGTTTTAAATAGATACAGTTTACTCCTTACCTGTGTTATTAGTGTAACTAGAACTAAGAGAATATAAACCGAGGGAGTAGAGCATCTCCCTTATGAGGAGCAGCTGAGGGAGCTGGGTCTCTTTAGCTTAGAGAAGAGGAGACTGAGGGGTGACCTCATTCATGTTTATAAATTTGTAAAGGGTGAGTGTCAGGAGGAAGGAGCCAGGCTCTTCTCAGTGACAGCCAATGACAAGACACAGGGCAATGGGAGCAAGCTGGAGCATAGGAGGTTCCATGTGAACATGAGGAAAACTTTTTTACTGTAAGGGTTACGGAGCACTGGACCAGGCTGCCCAGAGAGGTTGTGGAGTCTCCTTCTCAGGAGACATTCAAAACCCACCTGGACGCATTCCTGTGTGACCTAGTCTAGGTGATCCTGCTCTGGCAGGGGGATTGGACTGGATGATCTTTAGAGGTTCCTTCTAACTCCTAATATTCTGTGATTCTGTGATAAACCTTAGTCTTGGTTCTCTCATAAGTTTGGGTGCATTTCAAAATCTCTGCTTATACCTCTCTCAGCTTCAGAAAGCTGATAACTCATCTAACTTATTTGATCTGGTTCTAAGATCTATAATTGTCTCCCTTTGACAATCAGTAATTGTCTCCCTCTTCAGTTTCTTATGCAAAGAGGCAAAGGAAAGTCACAGAGAGGAACTCAAGCTTCTTTTGGATGTGCTAGCTCCAGTGCTAGACACAACATATCTGCATCAACCTCAAGCTGCCATGCGTGTCCAGGCTAATATGTGTATATATATATGCACATGTGGACATACTGAATCAGTTACAGTTATCCTGGAAATCCCTACTACATCACTATTATTTGGTATTTTATATAATCTCTTGCTTTCAGACACTAATGGTGAGTTATAATGAGAAAATAAACAGGATGCTAAAACCTGTATCCTTAAATCCATACCTTCAACAAATAATATTTTAACAGAGTATTTGTTATTTCAGGTCCCTCTGTATTAATGGGAGAACAGAGGCTGTTTTACACTCCCTTCTTTGCTCATCCTGAAGATTATACAATGAGAAATCTGGAAACAAAATTAAGTAACTGTCAAACAAATACTTAATGGCCAGCAGGTGTTTCTATCATGAATGTACTGTATTTTGTGAGATTCAAAAGATATTTTTACATACAAATGTATAATGGAGATGGTGCATAAAATGAACATTTTTTTATTTTCTATTCCTATAAATATCTCCAAATCAGTGAGCACTGCAGTGAAGTTCAGTACTTTACCATAGTAAATGCTGGGTTTTTTGAGGCCATCCACACTATAGTGTCAGTTAAAAAAAAAAAAAAAGTAAAAATAAAGAAGAAAAAAAAGGCAATTTAACTGAGACTTTTCAAACATTAAATGAAAATAAGATTTCCTACTCTTGTCTCTGTCATAATAACTAGTCCACCAACAGGTTAGAGGCAGAGGGATAGAGAAAGTTGGAGAGAGGAATTACAGCTTTCTAGGTGCTTATAACTTTACTAAAGAAAACTATCATATCGTAGAGTATTGTGCTTGTCTCTTTATGAAATGCAGGGACCTAAACTCTGCTTTCAGGAACAACATGTTCAATGATTGGAGCCCAAAGTGATCTGCCAGGAGCCTAAAAGTCAAGTGGACTCTAACATGGGATTTCCATTGTATAATAATTTTAACAGTTTTCAACATCTTATGATCCAGAAAAAATATATATACCCACTAGGAGAAAAGGTTTCTGAAATGTTATCTGTGCTTTACAAGACCAAGCAACATCTTTGCAAAATTGACTAAGTCTGTCATTTTTCCTTCTACCCTACCATGGAGGCTAAGATAAAGCTAAGAGTTTAAAAAAAAACCCAACAAGCAAACAAAACAACAACAATAATAACAAAAACCCAAAGACAAAAAACATGAAAACAACAGCTTTGCATTTGACGTAGTGGACATCTTCTGATATCTTCTAACCTTATTTGCATCAGCTACTACCAACCCTCTGTACATATAGAAAAACAAATACAATTCAAAGAATTTACAGAAAGATATAGATCTCCTAGTGACATTTGAACTGTAATTATTTAAAAGAAAAAAGATAATTCAAACACAGTGCCCATTTAGAGAAAGTCCTTTTACATGGAATATTTTCAATTATACATGACAGACAGGAGGTTTGACTTTTGACTGGCACATAGAAAGACATTTCAACAAAGAGAGTCAACGGTAAGAGTGTACTGACCATCCTTACAATGTTGGAGTTACTATATTTAGATGTTACAGGAATGGAGTCCTAAATTCTAACAGTAGTACTGTCAATGGAAAGTACTCGATACTATTCTGATTCAGCATCCTTATATTTTCCTATTTTTCAGTGTTATTTGCATTTTTTGCCCTCTAGGCATTTCTCTATATGATCATTGCAAACCTAAAATTCTCCTTATGTGTAAATGTTCTCTTCATGCATGCTCCTTCCTTCTTTCCCTCATGCAGCCCATGCTGCCTGCTCCAACCAGGTGTGACAGGATTTTACCTCTAAAACCATAAATCACTGCAAATGAAATGAAATGAAATGAAATGAAATGAAATGAAATGAAATGGAGAGAGGAGAGAGGAGAGAGGAGAGAGGAGAGAGGAGAGAGGAGAGGAGATATAGTCACTGTACTACAATGTTGGAATGAAAGGTGTGCAGGTATCCCTGAGGAGAAACTGCTTTTGGCAGCTACAAAACAGCTTTTCAGATTAATGTTCAAGAGCTACTTATAGAAGGTACAATGAAATTACACAACCTTTCAAATTTTCAGTCCATTTAACAAAGTGCTTCCAGTTTTCATTTTATATCAGGTGAAATAATGAATACAGAACAAAATGTTAATCTTCATCATGAGCTTTTTATTAATCTCTGTATTCAGAGCACAACATTTACTAAATAAAGGAGTTAGAAGAATGAAAAGCTATGTAGAGCCATTGGCTTTTGGCAGTTCTTGTTCATTTAATTATTTTTCTCTTCTGGGTATAATTCAAGACATTAAGAAAACAAGTTTTTATCTTCAGCTTCCCAATATTCTCACTTCAGTAGACACTATACTACAGTTCCTCTTTTATGACTAATGTCTTTTTATCGTGTAATACAGTATAACTCTGCAGCTGTTTTCATAAAGAGGTCAAGTAGAATAAAACCAAGTAAGATACAGAAGGGCTAGTGAAAACCAGGGTGGAGGAATCACTGTGGATCTGATTCTTCTGGGAGAGGGGTGGAAAAGTCCCCTTATGCCATAACACTTTCTTTTGTCTTTTCTCCAATAGTCTGGGTCTCAGTTTGTGGGCTTTTTGTAGGAGAAAGCATAACCAGTAAGTAAATCTGATGCTACCTTGTAGCCAGGATGTGGCTCATAAACTAATCTGACATGCATGAACCAGCATTGCGTCAATGGAGCTATGCTCTCTCTCCACTTCAGCATTTTCTTAAATTTTCTCCTTAGAGAAATTTAAACTATGTGCAAAAGTTCAACTAGATATATCAAGTACAACGTTTCTAACTTTGCAAAAGAACGCAAAACAGCACCACATATGGTCCCATAAAGACCACATCCATACAAGAGGCCTGATTTCGTGACTTAACTATTCCCTATCTCGTGAATGGACAAGTTGGGCACACATTGGCTTCTGTCCTTATCCAGAGCTTTATTTCAATGAGATGGAAGTCCAGGCATGGTGAATGTGGCATATAGATAAGCAAGTTCCCTTTTCTAGATAACTGGGGAAATCAGGAAGCACTGTAGGGCAAATCTTGTCGGTGGTTTAGATTTATCCTCAGTGAAACCATTCTTTCATATAGTTTGAAGAAGTATACACACTTACTGCAAGTTGGGTGCATCAGGTGAACTAAGACATCATAAGGAGAAATTAGTGCACCATCTGCTAAGTTTGGATTATTATCACCATCTCAAAGTACGTGTGGGTTTGCTCTGGTTTGCTGTTCACTTGTCAATTAAAGTTACAAAATGAAAGAAATGCTCAGTCCGACTGAGTATCTTCAGCCAGTTATTAGTAATCCATACACAGTTGCATAAAGTCAGGAGAAAACTGCAAAACACATAAAGGTACATCTGGAAAACAGAAAGTGTATCCAAATTCTGAAATGCAAGGCACTGTGCAATAAAGCATACCCACAGAATAAAGCATCAGATGACAAAGCAAGTAAGCAGCTCTTTTTCTTTCTTTTCTGCTAAGAAAAATAAACCTAACCAGGGAGATAAAACTCTTTTCTCCAATTGTTCATACGTAAACAATAACACAATGAAACAAGACAGATGACATGCACAAACACCTGAACTAATTAGATAGCAGTGGAATATCTGAAAATAGCAGGTATGTCATTTAAGTGCTCAGAGCAGCTTCAGACGTAGCATGCACACACATCCACGCATATGTGTACACATACACAGAAAAAAAAGAAATTAGCAAGTTATTTGAAATGGGATTTCTTATCTGTGAATATATGCTGTCTGCATTTGCCTATTAATGTGTTTGGTTCTGATAATAGGTTACAGTTCTTTACATTTCTGCCAGTGGAGCACTGCTGATTTGAGAAGAAACAGGGCAAAATGGAAACAATGAGAAGAACTTCCATATGTAATAACTGGCTTTTCTCAGTATGAAATATTTTCTCCATATAAACTACTCTGCATAATAAAATCTACAGCACAGATCTCAGGAAACTTTCTGTCACAAATTCTTTTTGTTTCTCAATTTCTAGTTAATATTGCAGAAAAAATTACTTGAAGGTCAGCTGTTTCTGAGAGCTGTCCGTAAAGCTCTCCTTTTAGCTATTTTTGGACTAATTTTACAGCAGTTTCACATGCCAAGCACAATAAGGACTTGTTTTTTATTGTTCTTCAAAATCGTTATAGATAATAAGAAACATAAATACCATTATATGTGTAACTGAAGTCTGTAAGCACAGTAACTACGGTGTCTTGCTGTAGAATCTGTCAATAAACATTTCTCAGGTTTAAAGCCTATTCAGAAGCTAAGTGCTGAAAAATATCCCATATTTGACAGTTTAGATAATAATTTCATTTTCTGCATATCCCTCTGGCACTTGTGGAGTCCATTTTGAGTCTCCCCAGTCAAAGCTTACTCATTTTTATATCACTAACCATATGATCAAAGCTAGAGGAAAAGCTTTAGTCCTACAGAGGATAAGGAAGCTTGTATTTTATCTGGCTCTTCATGATGGGACTCCATGCTCAAACTGATCTAATTTCTCGGTTATAGCAAGAAGGAAAATACCTCAGAATTAGAGCTAAGAAGCTGCTGGCATCACTGAAAAAGAGGAAAGTTAAGTATGAATAGGGAAAAAATATTTCTGTATTTATTTATTCAAATTGTCTCTTTGACATTTCACAAGAATATGCTGCTAATGGGAGACATTTAAGCAAACAAAATATTCTACCTTTTTCAAAAGTCTAGGGCAAAGTGAAGTGGGTTTTAATAGTGCTTATCTCTGGGAGTTTCTTTTTTAAATTCCACATTGTTAAGAGAAATTTCTGGAAGTGGAGAGTTCGGATGCAATTCAGAAATATTTCTTAAAAGTATGTAATTTACCGAAAAATATTGAAAAACATTTATGATATCAGATGGTACTCATTTCAACAGGAACACATCGTTGCTTATGAGCAGTACTAAGTATATCACATGTACCTCTCTCATTGCATCCACACAGGCTTTTTTCAATTCATAGAAGGTCACCAGGTTGGAAAAGTGGGAATTTCCATTGGTAAATCTGAGTTAACTGTTAGTAATTATCTTCCTGTCCTTCATATGTTGGAAATTAATTTTGTGAAAATGTGCTTTATGATCTTTCCAGAAACTCAGGTGAGGCTGACTGCGCTTCTTGATTTCACCACCAAGTGTCTGAGCAATGCTTACATCCACTTCTTCGCTGATCCTTGTTTCCACCTCCTACATTGTCCCACTTTCCTCTTGAATTCAGAAACCCCTGCCAAATTCCCAGTGTTCCTTCATAATAGGATGATTTGTTCCTAACAATTCAAATAAGTTTTTCTCAAAAAGCAAACAGCCCTCCTTGGTACTTCTCCCCTTGTGTCAGCTTTCCACAGGGATTCTGTTCAGCAGTTTTCACAATAGCCCAGAGTCTAATATTCCACAGCTCAGAATCCTAACTCTGCTACTAACCTGCTCTGTTTTCCTCTGGGTCCTGAACTTCATAATTTTCTGGTTGCTGCAGAACCTTGCCATCTATCAAGCTCATGATCACCCAAGGAAACATAACACACATAAGTCTATAGGACATGATGAGATGCATCCCAGAGTCCTGATGGAATCACCTGATGTAGTTGCTAAGCCACTATACATGATTTAAAAATTCATGGCAGTCAGGTGAACTCCCTGGTGACTGGAAGAAGGGAAACATTGCACTCATTTTTTAAAAAGGCAGAAAAAGGGACCCTGAGAACCACTGATCTGTCAGTCTCATCTCTGTGCCAGGGAAGATCATGGAGCAGATCCTCCTAGAAGCTATGCTAAGGTACATGGAAGACAGGGATGTGACTCAAGACGACCAGCATGGCTTCTCCAAGGACAAGTCTTGCCTGACCAACCTTCTATGATAGAGTGACTACATCAGTGGACAAGTGATGAGCTACAGATATCATCTATTTAGACTTCCATAAAGCCTTTGACACAATCCCCCACAACATCCTTCTCTCTAGATTACAGAGATATGGATGTGATGAATGAACTGTCTGGTGGATGAGGAATTGGATGGCCGCATCTAGAGGGTAATGTTTAATGGCTCAATGTCTAGATGGAGATCAGGGATGAGTGGTGTGCTTTAGGGATCTGTACTGAGACCAGTACTGTTTAATATCTTCATCAGTGACATAGACAGTGGGATCGAATGCACCCTCAGCAAGTTTGCATACAACACCAAGCTGAGTGGTGCAGCTGACTTGCCTGCTGAGTTGTGCAGCTGACTTGCCTGAGAGATGGGATGCTATCCAGAGCAACCTGGACAAACTTAAGAAGTAGGCCCGTGTGTACCTCATGAGGTCCTGAACATGGGTTGGGGCAATCCCAATCACAAGTACAGGCTGAGCAGAGAATAGATTCAGAGCAGCCCTGCAGAGAATGTCTGGGGATGTCGGTTAATGAGAAGCTCAGCATGAGAGCAGTGTGCGCCGGCAGTCCAGAAAGCCAACCGTATCTTGGGCTGCATCAAAAGAAATGTGGCCAGCAGATTGAGGTAGGTGATTCTGCCCCTACAGTGCAATCCTGTGAGACTCTACCTGGAGTACTGTGTCCAGCTCTGGAGTCGTCAGCACAAGAAAGACATGGACCTGTTGGAATGGCTCCAGAGGAGGTGCCACAAAAACTATCAGAGGACTGGAACACATCTCCTATGAAGAAAGGCTGATAGTGATGGGGTTGTTTAGCCTGGAGTAGAGAAGGCTCTGGAAGACATTATTGCAGCCTTCCAATACTTAAAGGAGGCCTATAAGAAAGATGAAGACACATCTTTTTTAGCAAGGCCTGTTGCCACAGGACAAGGGGTAATGCATTTAAACTAAAAGAGGGTAGATTCAGACTAGATATAAGGAAGAAATTATTTACCATGAGGGTGGTGAAAAACAGGAACAGGTTGCCCAGAGAGGTGGTAGATGTCCCATCTCTGGAAACATCCAAGGTCAGACTGGACAGGGGTCTGAGCAGCCTGATCTGGTTGAAGATGTCCCTGTTCACTGCAGGGGTAGGTGGACTAGATGACCTTTAAAGGTCTCTTCCAGCCCAAACGGTTCTCTGCTTCTATGATTCTATGATTTGTCATGCTTCCCTGTTTGTAAGCACTAGACAAACAGAGCATTATTCCTACTCACCCTCTCTAGCATTTTCTTTAATAAATTGTCACCAACACAGTATAGAAAAACTTCTTCAAGCACTGTACAAAGCCATGCTGCACTCTCAGAAGATGGCTGCGTGGGTGTCATTTCCCATGAAACTAGGCCCCATGGTCAGGATCCTTCCACTAATTCTTGGTGGGAACCCAAACCCACTTCACGCAGTTTGTAGCATATCCCAGTGATGATACCACTGAAGTTTTTTCCCTCTGACCTTGGTCAGGTCTTTACAGACATGACTCCAGTTTGGCATTGGAGCTCAATGCAGTCAAGTCATGCCATTCCATAGAGCACAACTCCTTTTTATTGTTCAGTCCTTTCAAAGAGCCTGTACCTACTAAGGATCGTGCTCCACTCACGTGTGCCAGGTTCCCATGGCTCCCATCACATCATAGCCCTGAGAATGTACATGGACTTCCAGTTCCTCTTCTTTCCAGACACAGATACTTGAGACAAATTTCTGAATAGCCTCCCTTCTGAACACAAGTGTGAAAACCTTTCCTGGTGCCTTCTGTCATGAGTTTTTCCTCTCTTTGTAGCCAGGAGGTCTAGGGTCCTTCTGACTCAGCAAACTTAGTTTAAAGTGGTCCTCTGGAGGCTTGCAAGTCTGTTTACAAAGATGGTTTCCCCTCTATATGTCAACTGATTTCCTTCTTCTCCTACAAGCCTTCATCAAATGGACCATGATGATCAGAGACAGCTGCACAGCTTCTGCTGGTCAGCAGGATTCACATACCCATATTCAGAGCTTTGCCCTTACTTAGTGAGCTGAGGTAAAACACCACTTTGAGCCTTCTCCCTCCTCCTAGTACCACACCAAAGCTCACCTGTTCCATTTGAGGTACACTACCACCACCTGTCCTTCCATTAGTGCCTTCATGGATGACCAGTAAAGCAGCAACAACCTGAGGCTATATGAGCCTTGCAGTCTGCAGCATCACAGCACCAGTCCCCAGGCCAGCAGTGACTGCCCCTGGATAACAGGTCTGGCCCCTGAACAGGAGCATCTGTCCTACATAGAAAAGCATATCAGTTACTCTTCTTAACATTGCTCAGTCCAACAGCCTCTGTGGTCTGCTCTGAAATCTTCTTCTGACAGAATTTATTCATTGTCCTAATGCCAGGGCCCTGAACACATTTGCTGCAAGAACAGCTGCAGGTGGGGATGAAGTTGTTCCCTCCTCACAGAGCTCACAAGCTTCCATTTTTCCCCTCTTGTGGAAGTTCATATCCCCTTACTTCTCCTGTGCTGTATCTTCCTTTTTGCCTCAATGCTGCTCACACTCTTAGCTAAGATCCCACTGCACTTCTTTTCGTCCTCCCCAATGCCACGAAGTCTGTTCACCTCTTCAGGAAGCCTCTGCTTCTTTGAGAGTGGAAGGTGAAGCTGCCTCATGAAAAATGTGTGAGCGTTCATCAGAATGAGGATGAAGCGGTTAATAGTAACTCCCTTAAAATTATATCAGTTACAGTATTTACTACCATTTCAGAGGAGTGCTGGTCCTGTTTGGAGGGCATTATAAAAACTATTTAAAAAAACTAAAATTAAAACCAAAAAAACCCTGCTATTTAATATTTTGCTCACTTTACATTTTGAAAACCAGTGAATGCAAAGGTGCATTCATAAGATTCAGTGCAGACACTAAAACTACCTGAGTTTTTATTTGAAAACACTACATGTGCATTACTTGTCCATAGGGTGATAACTGACAAGGAAGATGAACACCACATATCAGACAATGAGAATAGTCTTAAAAATTAACAGAGACAATAGCTGAGTAATATAAAGGTTTATTTTTCATTTTTACTTTGCCCCTCTCCATCTTTTAATTCAAGTATTCATTTATATTAGCAATCTTATATCCAAAGTAGGTGGAACAGGATTAGATATTTAAGAGATCTTGGGAAAAAAAAATCTATTTTTGCATATTGTTATTTCTTTTTAAAATATTTTTCTTAGCTTATAAAATAAATTTTTCAACTTCACACTAGAACCTGGAAAATACACATCACCCACAGTCATCCACAACATAAGATACAAGTAAAGACAGGAAAAGGGAAAAGAAGAGATCCCTTAAGCTTTTAAAATGTGTTGGAAAATGCCATGCCATTGCTAAAGGAAGGCTTTCAAACTAGCTGCACTTACAATGTTCCAGGCACAAATCAAGGAAGCCAGTTTCTAAGTACCATCCTCAGTGCAAGTAGGAGCAACACCATTAATATCAGTGGGATAATCTTGCCATTAATTTTCTTATAAAAGAGATGAGAAACAAATCGCAATGCTCATAAACCAAACTACATTTTCAGAGATTCTATTTTCTTTCTTCTAGATATTCACCAGTAGAAGAATGAGTAAATGTACCTGCATGGGCTATTAAGTGGGAATATTTAGAATAATTAAATGTCTTGTGCTATTATTGCTTTTACCTGCTGTACCCTGTTTAGTTGCTTTCCTCAAATGTCTTGTATTAGATGGAAAGAAAGGGAAAGCTAAATCTTAATCTAGTTCTTTTTAATATCCTGATGCTTGTAAATAAGATAATTATTATTTGCTTTTCATATGCTTTGCAATGCAAAAAGAACTATTAATATTTAGAACATAGTGGATTTTAAATAATTGGTTATTTCCTGTCCAGATAATAATGATATTAATACTTGACATTACATCAGTTCCCATGGTAATCAGATACTACAGCAATATATGCAAGCAACATAATCCCACTGAGATGGAATTAGCAAAAGTCCAAGGAGCTCCTTCACAGAGTCCAGAAATTAGTTATGAAAAATAAGTTCAGTTTCTCAGCTTCTCAGTTATGCAGTGCTGTATGTAGTAAATCTTGTCAAGGGATAATAAAGAAAATAAATAAAAGGTTTCTATGTACAACTGTTCAGCTAAAAGAGCTAACAAGTAGTTTTACTGCATTTTACTGTGTCACTGCCAGAAACAGTACCTTAAAGTACAAATTAGTTTGAATTCCTGGGAGAAGTGCATGTTTTACTTAAATGGAAGCAGAGGTATTTTTAAAACCCACTATTAATCTTTATTCAGGTGCCCAAATGTAGTAACTAACCAGGCACAAACTATCACATCCTGTTTTTGTTAGTGTATTTGCTCATTCACATAAGCCTTTACCATCCAGACTAGGTTTGTACAATATGTCTCTGTGTGAAGTTACAAACTTTTGCAAAACTCTAGAAAATACAGATTTCTTCAAAACAGTGCGATTAGGAGAAGGATCACAAGCTGTCCTCACTGGTTCCCTCAAGGTTCAGGACATCAGATTTCCCTTTCAAAGAATAAAAGAGTTTTATAGCTGGTTATCTAGAAATTCATCTAAAATTTTAGTAACCTGATCTTATTTCTAACTTCCAAGTGTTACAAAACTTACAATGTACAAAACTTGCTTGAGTGAAGAGGCTGCTTTAGCAGAAGCCTAAGTGTATAAATGCTACCACTCTGCTCCAAGAGCAAGGTACAATTCTTCTACGTCTTCCACATCAAGAAAAAAATCAAAGAAAGAAAACATTAATTTCTCAAACCACATTCTAGCCCATAGTTCTGTACTGCACATATCTCTCTGCAGAGCAAGAACATACTATGCTAACAGAGCTTCATGAAAAATTACAAGATGCATGAAGATTCAAAGTATAAAGATTATTGAGAATAAGAGAGGTCATACACTCCTAAAGCATCTCTTACCATCTCTAATATAAAGTGCAAAATCAAACAATATAGAAATATTTTAAGCAAAAAATTTAAGCTGTACCATAAAGATTTTAACAGGCCCACAGGCTGACCTTGGAGGAGAAGACTTTGATTTCATGTTCGTAACAGGAAGAACAATGGTCATTAGCATTTTCATCCTGATTTTTTGCAGAGTCTGTATTTCTAGATCAAAGAGTTGTTAAGTCTAGTTAGTGCTGCCACTTCTCCCCTTTTTCTTCACCTTGCAGAAATTATTCTTGTCTATGCTGTCAGACAGAGTGAGAGAAGAGAAAAAAAGTACGGAGGTTGTAGGGAGTGGGAATGTACAGGCTTATATGGATGGGAAACTGCCAGACAGATACTTCCTTAATGGGTTGGAAATTGTGTGAAAGTATCTTTTCACAGCAAGAGGCCAAACCATTTGGAACAGGAACTAAAAGCAGGTTGTCAGCCAGGAGCACAGATCTGCAGAGCCATAGAGCCACTCACCAGTCTCTGGTGCATCCAAAATCTGGCAAAGGGATCTATTCATCTCTATGACCTCAGTAATTGAGGTATTTTTAGTTGACAAATAAACAGGTTCTTCTCTTGAGTGGGTGATAAGAGCAAAGCTTAGTTCTGTGCACACGAGGAGAAATTTTCGATTAGTCCTAGCCTGAGATCCTGTAGACAGTGACAAAGGGTACCATCTGCTTCACAGGTAGCTGTTATCCAAATCAGATTACAGTAATGAATACCACAGAATTACTGACAACAGAAAAGCAGTGAGGAATTAAAAAGTTTTACTAAAGAAAATGCTATAACTCCTCAAGGATTTTATCTTACTGGCCACTTCAGCAACATATTAGTCAACAAACAGATTTAAAAATGTATAAGGTAGTAACAGATTCCAGTGTCAGATGTACCATTACATCCTTGAAAGTGAAGAGACATGTCACTTGCATTTCACAGATTTGTTGACAATAGGTCCACACATTGTTGTCTGGTATGAAGGTTCACCTGCACACTATCCAGATGTTCTAGCTCTCCCAGAGAAAGTAAGACAAAGAATACTGTTGTATTGAGGTAGAACATTATAAACATTATCAGGAAATCACTCAGGGACTGTACTCCCAGTGTGGCTGCTGGAACCAAATTTACAGGAGACCTGTAATGTACTTAAACAAATGCCTGTGGTTTCCTTTCAACACTTCCTGCACAAGTCCTTCTGACCTTTCTTGTGACCTGTCTAAAGCAAGTACCAAGAAAACTACAGCATGCAGAAGGAGGAAATTAACAGATGTTCACATCAAAATATTGCAACAGATTTTTCTCAGAAACACCCTTTTGGCAGTCACTGCAGAGAAATCAACTAGGCTGAAATAGTTGCAGGGGTTCAGCTACCCAATTATCTCTTTAGACCACATCAACTCTGTTGGTCTGAGAGGGCACATGTACTTCTTAGCTCTTCTACCTGAACTTGCATAAAGACCCTGTACTCGATTCAAGTCAGTGGCTTTCTTGACACATACTTTGTGTGCACAGGTGTACACAAGTCTTATGAGGAGCAGCTGAGAGAGCTGGGGTTGTTTAATCTGAAGAAAAGGAGACTGAGGGGTGACCTTATCGCCCTCTACAACTGCCTGAAAGGAAGTTGTAGCGAGGTGAGGGTCTGTCTCTTCTCCCTCATAGCTACTGATAGGACAAGGGGTAATGGCCTCAAGTTGCTCCAGGGGAGGTTTAGGTTGGATATTTCTTTGCTGTGAGAGTTGTCAAGCATTGGGACAGGCTGCCCAGGGAGGTGTTTGAGTCACCATACCTGGAGATGTTTAAAAGATGAGTAGATGTCATGCTTAAGGACACCGTCTAGTGGCGGACTTAGGGCTCGTTTGATGGTAGGACTCGGTGATCTTAAAGCTCTTTTTCAGCCAAAACCATTCTATGATTCGATGTGTGCATGCAAAAAGAAGGAAAAGATTGAGAGCAAAAGAAAAAGAAAGTTATTTGGTGAGCTGAGTGGTTATCTGAGGCAAGTTGTGAAACATAAATGTAGAATCCTTACCTTGTCATAGTAATAAGCTTCAATTTTTTACAAATACCAGCAAAACTCTATACCTTAAGCAGAAAACTGAATTCAGTAAACCTGATTGAAACAGGTAGGATGCTTAAACAAGTGAATTATATTTGTTTAATTTTAATTCTCTTTCAGAATTTCATTTCTATATGAAACTGAAACAGTTTCAAAATTCTCTTGATTAGATGATTCATTTGAATTATGGTGAGTCCCATGGTGATCTTAAAAGAAGAAATGAACAATGAATGCAGATCAACTTGATGACTGCTATCAATATTATTGATGGAGGCTGCAAAAAATTATACCTTTGAAAAACAGACTTTTAGATAACTGTTTATTTTTTGCAGATTCTGTTTTTTAAAAGTGCTTAAAAATCACAGTTTGATGATTTTGAGTATAACTCTCTTCAACACATCCAGTTTTTTCAAATGTCCTATCTCTCCCTGGAGAGTTTATATTTTCATGCTGTAAAGCTGAACAATATATTGGCAATGGTGGAGATAATCAGCTGCTTCTCAGATTGCCAGCAACATGCACTGAATTTTATTAGCATACCAATGAAAAGGTACCTACTTTTTCTGGGGAAATGAGGCCAGTCTACTGATATGCAAAGTATGACTCCTGGAGCCTAACCTCTTCCATGCAGATGTCAGCACAGTACCTAATATTCTGGTCAAAATAAAATCTCCCTTTCATAATAGAAAATTGTGTTGGATTGGGGAATCATGACATTGCACACTAGATTTTACAGCAGCAAGTCTAGTATGCCAATGGCCTCTTGGAGAAAAAACAAATAGCCATTGATTTAATAATCATACCATCTGGTGTTCAGACATTCACTATCAAATGAAATGAATATATATAGCAGAGAGTGAAAGGCATTTAACACTAAAAAAGCAAGAGCTCTTCTGGGCAAGAGACTGATACAATAAAGTTAATCAAAGAAAAATCTTTCAGTTTGGATAGCAAGTTACATCAAATAAGATGTACATGTTTTAGTTACATCTATTTCCTTCATGTTAGCCTATAATCTCTTTGGAAGTTTGGAATTGGATTGTTCTTTTTGGAACAGCTCTTTCCTTTTTTCTTTTACAATCCAAATGACCAATTATTGTCAAGAGACCAGTCTCAGAAACATTTACTTTTCAGTGTTCATTGAGTTTCTTTTCACATTCCGTTATCAAAATCCTTCCTGCAGCTGAGGAAGCACCAGTTCTGTGCTCTTTTCATGTACTAAGAATAGGATTTTGTTTAAAGCAACAGCTGGGTACAGACTGACATAGAAGTCTGGCACTATGCATACATCTTGATTTTTTTATTTATTCAAGTTAATTGACTGAGTTTCAGACCAATATTAAATTTCCTCCCTTTCACTTAAAAGTTCTTTCTCTAATACAGGAATTTAGCCTTCACTGAGACATCTAAGTGCTTTTCTGAAAGGAAATGTCATGGGAAACAATTTGTGCTTGTGATTTATAGACTACATATAAAGCTCATAGTAACTCTGATTAAACATTGTTACTTGTAGAGCAGTATAAAGCCTGGGAGATTCACTTCATTGGACTATACCAATATTGTACTTAGTTGTGATAGGATTGCATCCCCAGAGTTTTACTACACTCCTCAGGTTCAACAGAATGAAAGATGTTATTGATCTGGAAACCTGTGTGTCCTCAGAACCTTCAATGCTTCTGAGGAGAGACAAGAGCATGTAAGAGCTGCAGGAGATCTACAAAGGTCATAACATCAACACAGAAGGAAGAGTTATTTTCTGCAAAATCTTAGATACTGAATTTCCCAGTATATGAGGGTTTAAAAATGTCAGAAAAATTACCATTCCTATAGTTACAGAAATACAGATAAGAAAATCTTTTTAAAGGTAGCCAGAAGATATACCCTTAAATACCAAAGTTCTTCATTACAGCAGTCCGTGTCTGATAATGAAATCTTATAAATACCAATGGACAAGATACACAAAACTACCTTAAAGTAAGATAGTGAGCATGATTTTATTCTTAGCTTCTCAGAGAGCATCTGTGGTTCATTTGTTGCTTGGATGATCACAAACATGGGGAAAAAGAGCACGTTAGGCAAAAATCTTCCTTTCCTTTCCTTTTTCCTTGCCTTATGCCACAACTTATGCCTTGCCTTTCCTTGCCTCTTTCCTTACCTTTCCTTTCCCTTGCCTTAGCCTGCAAATTATAATCTCTGTAATACAGAGGCAAAGGAATTCTACAGGCAAGTCCGAGTCTGGATGGAGCTCAGCACAGTATGTTTATATTCTTAGAGTTTTGCTGTAGTTTGCATTAGAGATGAAAACTAAGTACCTTAATCTGAATTCTTCAAGTCAATGCAAGTTTAATGTGAGAAAAGAGATAATAACATTCTCTGAGAAAGAAAACAAATTTGTTAGACTCATGGTCAAAATCAGTCTGTTTTGCTGAAAATTAATATCTATAGCCTTTTGATCTTAAATAACCATACCTACTTTAATATCAATTCACTTTTTTAACATTTAAAAAACTTTTTTAAAAAATTATTTAATTACTTTTTAATGGAGAAGAAGTGCAAAGACTAGCAAACCTCTGGGGCCATAGTCATATCCAAGTCTAAATCCTTGAGTCAAACCAGTGTTTCTTAAAGTTATGAATAATTCTGCTATTAATTTTAGTTGGACTGAAATTAACATCAATGAAAATCAGGAGAAGACAGAACTTAAGTAAATGTATTATTTATTTTGCTTCTAAATATATCCACATATACTTGGACAGCACAACACACTCTAGCAGATATAGACATCTGAGCTAGGTGAAGTGGTAAAGATCAAATAGCCACATTAGTCAACTAATCCTACTGCATTAACAAGCTCTACCAGCCTGCAGTAGCCCTGTTACATTCCACAGAGCCTGAAAATTTACTCTCAACTACATGATTCACGATCAGAACTCACAGTAGTAATTCCCTTATTTTCTGCCATCTTTGCAGTCTGTTTCCCAAGAAGAGAATGGTGGAAAACTTCCACTGCATCAGGGTGAAACATAGCTTTGCTGTCCAGCCTTCCTGCTCACCTGGCTTGAAAGAGCTGCTCTCAAAAGTCAGTTTTAAGCCTTTATCCCTAAAACTCAGTCATAGTGATACTAGTGAGTGTTCTAGGCTCTGTGCTGAAAGAGATAAATATGGTGCTTGCTTAAAAAAAAAGAAAAAAAAAAAAAGAAAAAAAAAGTCCAAAAAGAATAAGTGAAATGTGTATGATGGTTTCAATTTTCCAAAGACTGAAATTGTAGCTTTTACTAGAAAACATAAAATTCCGCACATGTTCTTGACATTTTTACTTTAAGTTCTGTTAATATATTTTTGGTGTATTTGTTTTATGGTAAAGTCCATGTATAAGGTAGCATGAATGATGTTTCAGTCATTTTAGACCGAAAGATTAACATAACCCAACACGTAACGTAACGTAACGTAACGTAACGTAACGTAACGTAACGTAACGTAACGTAACGTACAATCAAAGATTTGTGAGAAAGACGTAACAGTACCTACAAGGCAGGGAATTAGTATTTTGGAAAAAGGTTAAAACAAGCCTATACCTTGACTGGTAAAGAGGCTTTAAGAACCTTACATCTTATGTGACTAGACCATATTAAAAGGACAAGTAATATATATTTGGAGAGAAAGAACTAAAAGACTTTCAGATACAAAGTCCTTCCTAAACAGAGAGCTTTTATGTTTTTTATACCAACTTCATTAATTGATCAAATAGAAGTGATTGACACTTCTTCCACATCCCACATAAAATGCAATTGAAAATATTTTTGTGTTACAAAATGGTTACAAACAGCAAATATTAGAGATCCAAACAAGTTATGTGAATTGACATTTTAAACATATGTAATAAACTTTGTCTTAAATTAAGCCTTCTCTTTGAATTTTGTGAGCAAGAAAATCCATGTACAGACCAACCCCAGACAAAAGTCTAGTATAATAGAATTCATTTATTGTTTTAACTTGATTTTCATTTGAGTATTATTATAAAACTTTGCAAAATATGATCATTTGAAGCCAAAACAAAAATTCTACAGCAGCCCAAATAAGCAGACAATAGCAAAATTATGGTGACATGACTTCTTTTCATCATAAGGAATACATTATCAAAGATCTTTCAAAATGTGTTTGGGTTATATGTTTCTCCAAGTTTTCTAGTTATTTCTTGATTTCAGGCGTTACCATTTCTTAACAGAGCAGACAATGCAGGATATTTTAAGTCAAGGCAGACAAGATGAAGCCCTGAGAAGTCTAATAATTGATAACCATACTTAAAAGAATTCATAGTACCCCAAAAGTGGCATTTTTGCTATCTGAAGAAAAATGAGAAGATGCATATAAGTAGATTTACACTACAACTGTAGTTAATAAACTGCAGTACATTAATAGGATTAATGTGCATGTACACTTCAGATGACTAGAAAAATTAAGATAATAGTGTATTAAAGAGGTATGGGTTAGAAAATGGCTGACAAAATGCAAACTAGATAAAAATAAATGGACATAAATGGTATGTTTAGACTATGAGTTTTGAGGGATGCCTCTGCAGAATGTGAGGGGGGGAGGGGTTAAATAGTTTTACATTTCAGTTTAGTGCTTCAAAAGATAAATAAGGTTTATATTTATAGACAGAGCAATAGCACAAGATCTTCAGCCTGTTATCTGTGTTTGCACTTTCATGGAAAAAAAATAATTTGCTTTTAATGGCAAGCAAATGTTAGCACCTGCTTCTTATTTTCTGCTGAAATAGGCCATGGCCTTCCTGTTACAATGTTAAAACAATCTAAGATGGGTGAACCTAGCAAATTAAGAAGTGTTAAAGCCTCGTCTTATCTGACATTTAACACCATTCTGCTCTTTTCCTGTATCTTTTTGGCAAATAGAGCTTAATGTCACCACTTAGTCCCAAGACAAATCCTGAAACAGAGCACAGTTGTCAGCCTCTGAAAGTTCTAATATCTCAATGTTACTTCTACCAATTTTAATTTATAGTGACACATGAAAATTAATTGGAATTACCCATGAGGATTCAAAAGTCCAAACATAAACCATCAATCAAATTTTAGAAACTGTTAGGTGGCTGAGGAGAAAATACAAGGAAACTTATTCTCTTTCCAAGACCTAATGAGATAAAACAGAAGGAAATAAGTAGTTAGAGAGGAAGAGAACTGAATTGTAGAAGATGAAAGGACATATATTTAGATGTCAAAAAGGTGAAATACTAGAAGGTACCTGAAAATTTTTTTTAACTTGTTAAGAGCAATAATCTAACAACCAAGGTACAATTGCCTACTTAATTTTATCTTTTGCTTTGTACAATTTTTAGCACAAATTCTAATATTATATATAGTTTTGTCAACTAATAGTAATAACACAGGGGTTTTCTGTGTCAAATGAATTATCTATGACCCTGAAATAAAATGCCTCATAGAGCAATAAAGACATGGGATGATAGCAGAGATTTTCAAAGTACACATGCAGAACAACACAGGAGATCCCTGAGCTATAAGCAACATATAAGTGGTCAACTACTGATTGTCAAAGCAGCATGGTCTTGAGAGATGGGTAAAACTAGTGTTTGAGTTTACAAAGAAAGCAAAGAACAAGTATCTAGCCTAAATAAATCTTTTAATGTATAGCAAAATTGATTGCAATATGGACTAGCAGAGAAATTAACAAAGTGCAAGTTTCAAAGTGTGCTCTCAAACACACAAAAATTACCCCAGCAAGACCCAAGACAGTGGGGCAAGAAGCCATCAGCATCAGCAGCATACTCCTCACAGGAAAGGACTTGGTTGCTGATGACTGACTGTAGGTTCTCTTCCAGGATGAAACCATCAGTCTTAGGACCCAGAGAGGCAGTAAAAGGATGAGCCAGAGAAGGGGGTAGATGCTCAAAAGCTTGTGAATATATCATCTTAACTGCACATAATTTGAACTAGAAGTGTTAACATCATTGTAACCACAACAATAATCGTTTAATAAGATAGTTAAAACTTAATTAGTAACAGCAACTAACAGTAAATTATTGGCTTTGCAAAAATGTGTGTTCCTTTTGTCGGCAACTAGATTTCTAGTGTAATGAAGTGGTGAAAATTCAAGCAACCTCTTCTGTAAATTGTCTACAACAAATTGGTAGAACACCTCTGAGGAGATGAAGGACATCTTTTCAGATTATTGATCAGAAACGTTCCTCTCTCACAAATTCACGTTGTCTATGAGTGTGTTTCTGCAGTGACCTGGTTCTTCTGCAGGAGTTGATGGCTGGAACTTTTCATGAGGAAGTACAAGAAGAGATGTAAAGCTTATATACATCACACTTATGCAGTATTGATGTCACCATGCTAGAACCAGCTCTCAATAGTTAGCTACACCATAAATAAGGAAGACCAAGGAGCAAGCTTAAGCCCAGGACTCTCAGCTGTCAGCATTAGTTCAGCTTAGCAGAAGAGGATCAGTTAGTCAAAGCAGTTTGTTTTGAGCTCTCTCTGTCTAAACTACAGAAGGTATGGAATCTTATTGCAGACTCTTTCAAAGCTACCCAAAATAGCTAAGTGTTCTCCTGGCTAGAGCAATGGAGGAGTACCAGCCACACAAGCTTTTGTATACTGCCACCTGAAACAATATAGATCATATTTATGATTCATGTTGCTGAAGGAAGAACAAATTTTCTTTTCCTATCTTTGGTTCTTCGTGTCTTTCTGTACCACAGCAAACCAACAGATAATACTTTCATTAATCAAAAAAGAAGGCAAACATACAAATGTTCTCCAAATCTCAGAAGTCCACTAGAGTCATACAATACTTTTTTCTCAATTTCAGTTTTCCAAGAGTGGATATTCAGGCTGCCAAACACCGTTTTGTTACATGTAAGTTAAAATTTGTTGATTTCTTTTTTTTTTTTGCTAACTGTTTAAACACGGTTTTTTAGTCTAAGACCAGACACTTCAAAACACACTTAAACTAATTCTCTCATACCAGAAAACTGCTTAGAAAAAAAAACTTCCTTCTTTATTTGCTTATTAGAGGGACAAAAGAAGTGTCAAAATATTTTACTCTTTTACTTTTACCGACTGAGCAGTGCCAAAATGAGCGCATCTGGGCGAAGATCCTATGCAAATAGCTGAGCACATGAAAACTTGTTGAAAAAAATCCATGAGTTCCCTGTTTAACCTTACTCCCCTTAGTCGATTTGGATCAAAACTGCTGGTTCATACTTTCCCCTTTTTTCCATTTCCTTATTCTGCTGTCTCCCACAATATCTGCTAGCCAAGCAAAAGCTAATAACCATATGCCAGCCTCAAAATGTGACAAGATTCGTGTTCAGACTAGGGTATTATATTTGTATTCTGCATAAGAGCACTTGAAGGGTCATGTAATTACTAGGACGTTTCTCAAAAATTATCGCTGCTGCCTGTTATGTGAGTGTGAAAACTGTTACCACCCTATCACAGGAAAAAGACAATCAATGACATGCACATTAATGCAGGTCGCTATACGTCATAGCTCTGCATATCAGTCTTGACAATATTTGTTCCTTGGAGGCTGGCACATCTTACACTGATTCTAAATCCAAGACAAACCTTTTCCATATGCTTCAAAGGTGTTTACAATCCATTTCAAATGTCACTTATAGGCATCTGAGTTACACATCCAGCATGCATAATTGTTATACAGGCCATGCCATAAGTCTATTTATCTTTTAGCTGTAATTAATTTTAAATCAAGTCACTTCCTTTACAGATTAGCCAAAATAATTATGTCTTGAAAAATATTATTCACTGAAATAATCTGCTATTATTTCTGTGCTCATACTTGGCCTTTTCTAGCCTCAAACTAGATACCACACTGGTGTATAATTCTGTTAATATGAAAGGACAGAGATTGCAGTATTTCTTATATTTAGGGGCCTACCAAAGATTTTAAATTATGAAATCTCTAAATAGTGGGGAGTTTTTTCTGAAGTATTTTGAAATCTCAAATCTTCACACATAGAACTGCATTTTAAGTTAACAAAACTTTGCAAATTTCTGTTAACTCTTTTTTATACTTCTGACTCTTACATTTACGTAATTTCAACTTATTTTTCAGCATCTAATGAGCATCATGTTAAAATCGTGAGAATAAGATATTTATAAGAAATGTTTGTTCTAAATAAAGTTGGTCATTGGAAATGCAAACTTGCTGAATGGTTGCAGAACAATCAACTTTTTATGATACATGGTCTTTAGACTCCTTCAGAGCCTCCCCAGCTGTGTAAGGCAAAAACCTTTCCTTCTTATGTGCCAGATGAATTGTGAAAGCACATCACCTAAACCTGGACTGAGGTTGTAGTCCAGTGAATCACATTCCCCCTCCCTCCTAAACTCTCTCTGAGATCTCTTTGATAGACACAGAAGTCAGGATGGTGCCTAAATTTTCTCAGTCTTGATAGCCAAGGTAGATGATACTTGGCAGCTGGAACTTCTTCCTCTGCCCAAGATGACAGCTTGGCAAAATTTGTGACTGATACCAAGTCACATCTACCATGATGTCACGTCTTCTTACTAAGAGATGAAGTAATTCTACATAGCAATATAGTGATAAATTTCATTAGCAACATCATTTCTTTTACAGTCTGTGGCTGATAAGATTAGTAATGAGTTTATTTGACACCTGCAGTTATGATGTCAGGGAACCAGACTCGATGACTCAGGAGATCCATTTCTGGCCTATGACCCTCTCTACTGATACCAGACAGACTACAACTGACTTGCAAACAGTAAGGTCAGTACCTAATTATAATTCTGCAGATCTTTTATTTCTTTAATTGCACATGTGCTTAAAACATTAGCCCTCTTATGCACACTCTGTCAGCATGCAGTTCAGAATCTACAGCTGAACAGAAGTTGAGACCATTTGGTTCCCAGTTTTAGGGTCTGTCAGACACTCCTCATTTTGAAGAAGAAATTGAATTCATTTGCTTGTGAATTCCATTTCTTTACCACAGTTTAAGGATTCTTCAAAATTCTTGCAAATAGAATTGTAATCTTAATGGTCCCAAGTATAAAAAGTTAATCATGCTATTGAAGCTGGGGATAGACAGACTGAATGTGGGCAATCCACAGAAAACAAAAGTCTTTCTCAATCTGCTCCCCCAACTCCAATTAAAAAAAAAAAGGAAAATATTATATTATTAGTATAATAATAGTATAGTATATTATTATAAGTTCATAGTATATATCTCCTGAAATTTAATAAAAAGCTCTAGCAGCATATTAGAACCAACTTGTGGCAGTAGAATCACTGACATCATCAAACCGGGAAACTGACAAATTTATGGACATCTACATGTTTATTTTTTGAAATGCACAACCCATAGGGGTAAGCCATGGCTACTGCAATGCAAGTTACAATGGGTCACCCATTGAACTGCTGTGACAGATGTATACAGACTGAATTGAAACCATGTTTTTTTTAATTGCAAATTAGTCAATCTGAGCAGCTGCTATGATTAAAAAGCTTTTTTTCTGGTATTTCTTTAAAAAGAGAGACGACTCCAGAAGACACATTACTATCTTGCCTTATTCCATTACTACCTATTTGCTTTTATAACATATACTCAGTTATCCTTAGGGCAAGTAGGAATCCAACAGAGCTGTAACACAGTAATACAAAAAAAATGCATCAAAAACCATTTAGAAGACGTAAACATTTTGCTGGAGTCTAAAAGGGTAGTGACTCTACGCAGTAAAGTGTTGGAATTTTGCATGCTTGGGCACCCGCTACCTAGAGCACTGAATGCTATCATGCACCACACGGTGCAATCTGTATACTGGTTTTAGGTTAAGTTTTATTAAAGAAACCGTTCCATTTTGTATTGTACATTTAAACATGTTCAGAATATGCACAGTTTTTACTCTGGATTGAGAATTAACTGTTCTACTGCAGCGACTGAGAGACGAGACACAGCTTGATGCAAGCAAAATGTCGGTTTATTGGGTGCAGTTGCTTCCTTATATATGCTTACAGTGGCTGCGTATTTTAAACTGATTGGTTCTTTTGCGCACGGCTGCATTTGATTGGTCAGTGATGCACTGTTACACTAACAAACACCTCTTGCCTTTCAGGCACAGCCCCTGAGGCCTTTCTCAGCAGGGTGCCTGGAACTTGTTTTTCTCAGGGTTGAAATACCTGTTTTTCCGGTCCTTGTTTACCCCTTTTATGGTCATGACTTGAGCAGCACTCAGGTCCTGCTCCCCAGGCCCTGTCCTACATTCTGCTTATTCCTACTGACAGCCACATTGGCAGGCTGCTCCACGTGGGAAGGGGAGTATGACTAAGAGGTGAGGCACTGGCCTCACCTCCTGCACTGTGCAGCAAAGCCAGCAGAGATGGTGGCTGTTGAGGTGAGCCCAGAGCAAGTCCACAGTCACGGGGCAGGTCCCAGTTCAAGCCAGAATGGCACATCTGCGGGTCACCTCTGCAGTCCAAATCAACAGGGTACCTGTCCAGGCATGGCACAGCTGCAACACAGCTACAATGCAGCTCAGGTGAGACCTGAGGGGAGAGTGGTTGCTTAAAAGCTGTTCCCAAGTGAAGCTGGAGGAGCCTCTGTCGAGGCCTTTCAGCAGAGCTGTCGTGAAGAGCCCTCTTCAGAGAGTGGGACTCTCACATTACCATCTAGGTGAGCCCTGAAACTCCTGTGTGTGCTCAGGGCCCTGACATCTACCTCTGCTCTGCACAGTTACAATAGACAAACCTTCAGTGAGTGCTTCTTATTTCTTGCAGCTTTCAAACTCTTCAAGCTTTTACACAATGGAGCATGAATTTCAGAAAGTGTTGTTTCTTCAGTCTACTGAAATAAAGGGAAGATGAAGGAGCAATGTAACAAATTCTTAAATATTTATAAGTTTTAAAAGCTTTCACCACACATAATTTTTCAAAAAGAAAATACCAGTTCACTAAAAAAGTATATTCCTAAGTACTTGATTAATTTGAGCAGGCTTCTTGACAGTATTAATTTATTTCTTTTTTTCATTGCCACAAGTGAAATCAAATTAAAAACAAAAAAGAGGACATTTTGGCACCTTCCCACATAAAGGGCAATCTCTCTGATAAGGGATATGAACTAGTTGGAAAGGAGACAGGAGAGAAATAGATTGTTTGGGAAGATTGCTTGGAAAATCCTTCCTAGAAAAGTTTATCAGTAGATTAGATGAGTTTGGTAAAGGCAGGTAATGGGTCAAAGATTTGAGGCGTAATTAAAATTGTCTACAGAAAATATTTGAAGTTAAATAGTGAAAAGTGTTAGGGTAGGAAACAAAGGCAGTGGAAGAACATGGGTTGTTATGCTGTCTGCTTTCTTGGGTCATATGGGGAAAACTGGCTAAGGAAGAGGAATGGTGTCAAGCAGTGTGACTTTTCAGCTTTAGGGGTGAAGTGCCAGATTCTGTAGTGTTTACAAAGAGTCTTTTACCCAGACAGGCCTGCAACTACCATTTCTTTCCATCACCAATAAAAATGTCAGATACCTTCAAGTGAAGGAAGACATCTGTGGAGAAATAACCAAATACTTAATCTAACATCTTGAAAAGTAGAATATTGATAACAATAAAGAGTCTATAGGCAGCTTCTGAGGCTCTTAAATCACTCTTGTGTCGGTAGGAGCTATGGGATGATTTTTTTTTATAGGTAACTTCTTCACGAAGCTTTGTTGTGGACTCCAGTCAATCAAGTCCACTACTGCTTAGTTGTAAGGCTCATTGTCCAGCCTTTAACTAGATTACTTGCTTTTTGAAAGCTTTTCAGGAAGTACAAACACAGGGCCAAGAAATCTTTTTTCCTCAAATCCAGGACATTCATTTCTGATTCATACAGTTTGTATACAGTAGCATAGCTTCTGATCTTACTTCTAAAAATTAAAGTAACTCTAAGCTCTTTAATAGGGCTACTTCCGATTGAAATTGCTGGCAGTAAGGCTGAGAAGAAACTGTTATCTACATTCTTTCCTTCATATCAAGAAAGTAAAGTATGAAACTGTACTAACGCCAAAGTTTGCTGGTTCTGTTACAGATCCTGAAGACAAGATTGTGTGTCTATTACTCCATTTAAAAGTGTTAGCCCTCCTACTGTTTTTATTTTATTTTTATTATTTCACAAGGAAGCTAGTCATGATTAGCTATACAATCATAAAACATACTCCTTAATAATTTTCTTCTATTATAAGTTAAAGTGTAAAGGGTTTAACTTTATCACAATACATTGCTATACAGGAAATGAAGATCTTTTCTCTCCAGATTTTGTTTGAACATCTTCATTAGGGTATTGTTCTGAGAACTCAGCAGGCAGTGTATTTTAATGAGAAAAAGACTAAAATAATGTTAACAGAATTTAGTATAACTGCAGGACAAATTATTAAAGTGTCAAGAACATAGTAGATATATGCAAATGTTTTAAAGCATTTTTAATATTAGAATATTAAAATATATTTTAAAATGTAAAAAAAACCCCTAATTCCTTTTCCATTGTCTATAGACAGTTGTGTTGTCTTCTGTCAAAAAATTCCTATTCCAAGTCTTCAGAAATGGTGTCAGTAAGAATTTTTCACAGAAAAGGTAGGGTAAGGGTATGATTCACAGGATTATTAGCAAGAAACTATTTTAAATCCATTTTACCATACGTGGCTGAGGGTTACATGAGATTATTTCTTTTACAGTAACAACTAAGGTTCCCATATATCTCTTTCTGAGGCAGCATACACACTTCAGTGCTCAGATCTCATGACTTTGTTCATTGTGACATGAAGTCCTATGAGAGCGTGCATTAGTTAGGTGGGCCAGGGCCTCACTGCCGTGCATGCTTGCTGTTTTTACCCAACAGGTCTGGCTGATGTAGGCACCTGCGGTTCTTCCCATCAGATGGATAGTGCTCAATTGCACACATCCATCATATAGCCAAAATACCTGGATGGAGAGCATTTTTTGTTATATACAAACCTAGATTAGACAGCAATTTACCAACTGTAGTACCTTGTTTTGAGAGTTATTGACTGTGCTGTGCCTTTCCTGCCAAGCCATGAAGGATTTTTACTATCCACTTCTCACTGTAATCCAACCTGACAAGAAGCTATGTCCTGTGTAGCAAACATCCAATTTGAAGCATACTGACCGAAGTCAACAGCAACAGAACACTAAGCACAAAATATATAAAACAAATTCAGATTTTGTTCCTATCCTATTCTGGTGGATGACCTTAGATAGATGAGGAGGCATTCTTGGACCACTGCACAGATCGTTATGGCTGGGTGTTCATGCATCACATCAGATCTGTTTCCACAGAATAACTACTCGTCAGTAACTGGTAATGCATGGAAAGAAAAAAATCCACAGGTTACTGGGAAGAAGGCTTTTAAGGGATAGAGAAGAACTACGCACTGACAGAATTTGCATTAATGAGATATTTTACCGTCAGTGAAGGAGCATCAGCTGATGCCACAGCAGCCTGCCTTTACCTGCTCCAAGAGCAGGACAGACGTTCCTGTTACACCCCTGTGCCAGTCTCCAGTGCTTAGCTTCCAGCAAGCACAGAAAGAAATGCAGCAGTTGATCACTGTGCCAACGGTCTCTCTGCTTGCCACTTAATGTTAGGGTAAAGTGAACCATGATTACCATATGGGAATCCTTTAGCTAATGGATTCAGATAATACTTAATGGGAATAAAAGTAAATAGTGTTAGATGCAAAACAAGGAAAAGAACAGAAGGCTACATGATATAGAAAGATACTTTTCTTTCATTAGAAAATCACTGCATGATGTGGATAGGAAAACCAGCTGGATCCACAAAATCTGTTTCTTGTTTCAAAGGACCAGTTACTCTCATTTATTATAGCACAGCAAACATCAATTAGCAAAAAAAATGATGTAATCTCTAGGAAAACTTATCACACAAAGAAGTTAAACACATTGTAAGCTGTAAGTCATTAACATAAGTGTAACAACACCTCCCCCCCCCCAAAAAAAAAAGAAGGCTTTATGTTCATTTCCTGTGCACAGTCAAGATCATCTCATATGTAAACACAAATGTCAGCCTGTGACATGGATTTATAAATTTCAATTTACACAAGAACAGTGCAATTTTTCTGTAGTTAAGGAATCACAAAAAGTCATGCTAATTGTTGTAAAATTGAATTTTTAGAACAGAATTATATAATTTTTATGGTTGGAAAAGACCTTTAAGACCATCAAGTCCAACCGTTATCTAACTCTACCATGCCCACTTCTAAACCATGTCCCTGAGCACCATGGCTTTTAAACACATCCAAGGATGGTGATTCTACTACTCCCCTGGAAAGTCTGTTCCAGTCTTTGATAACCCTTTCAGTGTAGAAGTTATTCCTTATGTCTAACCTAAACCTCCCCTGGTGTAACCTCACTCCATTTCCTCCTGTCCTGTTGGTTGTAACTTGTGAGAAGAGACCCACACTCACCTCTCCACAACCTCTTCTCAGAAGTAGGAATTACAATTCTGTTGAAGTACCTCTGTAGTAGTACACAGCAGTTTTTCAGATGAACTCTAACTAGTAAAATCAGAATAGATGTAACTTCCAAATTAATTTTACTAATTTAGAAGTTCATAATTAGCATGTCCAATTTGATTATGGTACCATATCATCAAGATAAAATAAACAAATAAGTAAATCTGCAGTAACATATTGGTAGACTCAGTTTCAATATAGTTATATTTTTAGGTTTCACTCACTGTAAGTCCATGGGATACTGAATAATTCTTTTTTTATCTGATGCCCAGTACCAAATTAGATCAAATACTCACTATCTAAATTTATTGCAGCAGATGACATCATCAACTATCTAATTATTTTAGTACTATTTGGCACAATGTAATTTAAAAAGATCTTGTATGCAGGCAGAGCACTTAATAATTCCCCAGCAAATTAATCCATTTGGTGCAATACTCAAAGGCATGAGGAAAAAGAAAAAAAATTAAACAGCCTCTTTCAGATCAGCGTGATGTTGCAGCGAGTACCAAGTATTTTTTGCCCTGTTAATACTGGTGACTTGTTTTAACTTGACATTTACCTTACTGCATAGGAAATGGATTACATTCCTTCTGTATGATACTGTTTGATAACACTTAATATGATTTTTTTTGGAAAACCAGCCTCCACCTGTCTGTTAAAAAATATATAAGCTACACAGCTGCCTGCACAGTAAGGGGGAAATCCAGGAGACACTCGAAAAGCTCAAACTACAATAATATGGTCAAAATCTGTATAATTTCCCATGCTTCTTATGTAGCAGGAAGTGAGGTGGTCAAAGAAGTGCTTGTATGATAAATCCTAAGATCTGTGCAGCTTAAATAAGAGGTTTTATGAAAACCTCTAAAACCATCTAAGAGGGAAAATCTAGAAGATAGCCACCCCCACAGAATAATCCTTATTTGAATAAGGTTGAGTCAGAGCTGACAGAGCCTTCTTAAGCTACTATGTAAGTAATCAAATGCCTAGCAAGCAAAATAAATGGAAGAAGAACTAAATGTTCTGGGGTTTCTATTAAAACAGATCAATATAGGATTATAAACATAAAATAAGCATTTGCCTCAGCATGAAAGCAGAGATTTCTCAGATGCCTACTGAATAAGAAGTTGGTTCAGCATCAGATATAACGCTACTTGAAAAAGTCTATATGTTTAAAGACATAAACAAAAAATTATTAGGGAGGTGTCTGTGCAAATGACCAAATTCCAGCATCTGAAAAACAGACCGGTAATATCTAGATAACCTGCAGTTGTGACCTCTGCCATGGATAAAGGGTGTGATTCTCTGACAGCTTGTCCCAAATGATTTGTTTCAGCTATAACAAAGTATGAAAATGGCATCCAAAAGCTAGTCAGCAAGAGATCTTGTACAGTGGTGTCTTCGAAATATATCTGAAAATTGTCATTAACAATTTCTATCAGTCTGCAAGGGTTCCATCAGGAATTCAGGGAATGTGGGAGGCAGGCACAACTTTATCAGTCATTTCCCATGGATGAGTTATATTTTCTATACCAACTATAACCATGAACTACAGAAGAAACTAAGAGCTTGTGACAAAAATGAATATCTGGTGATAAGAATCACAGGCTTTTCCTCCTGGGTGATGACCCAATTACTTTCTTAATGACTTCCTAACAGTACATTCTTAATTTGCTGGGAGATGTGAATATGCATGCTTGATATTACAGATACTCACTGAATCATGTGACTGACAGCAGACAGGTTCTAACCAGCACGTTAAGAAAGCTGCAGTTAGGAATAAACTGAAAATTAGTATATTTTGTACTGTCAAATTAAGAATATTTTGTACTTATGTCCTGCTATTTAGTGTATTCAGCAGAAAGTTAAGACTTCTTCTTTGGTTCCTGCAGTTATTCAAGATGGCATTTCACATAATCAATTTTGTTGCATGCCATGCTATCTATAAAGAATAACACCTTTGGAAAGGTCAGAGAAAATCTGAGTATGCTTGAATTATTTCCATGACCTTTTGTCCCATTTTCTTTTTACCACCCCTTTTACTGAAGGGTGCAAGTACTGTATTTACCATGTCTTGAACAGGTAGTGAGTGATCTCTTTCACATAAACATGCACAGAACTGGATTCTGTATCTCTACACAATGGTTGCATAGACACTCAAGCCTGCTCCATGAGAACTTGCTCATATCCCCAAATGGCTCCTTGCTATACCATCCAAGTGGCACGGGTTTGTGCTAGTTCACTGTAATTTCTTTCTTCCAGCCCAATGCCATTATACATACTTATTTTGAGGAATCAAATTGCTCCTTGTGTAATATTAATAACAATCTCTAATCTCTTTCTTTCCTGCAAATGTTTTGCAACTGTAACTGATTACAAGAAGTAAATCAAATAACATTTCACCAAAGCCTCTTTTCTTTAGTCAAATAGCAAAGTTCCTCAGAAGTCTTAGTTAAAAATGTAGTTATTCATTTTGTTTTACAGTCTTATTGTTCTCCCAGGGGAGAACCAGAAAGTGAAAGTAACACACTAGAAAGATTTAACTACACGTTAGTGAAATTTCAAATGGCACTAAATTAGCAGAAGTTGCAAAAGGCAATGAAAACTGACAAACAGAGAAGTAGATGCTACTGAAACTAACTACATTATTATTTTTTGAATTATACTCTCCTTGGCTAAATGTGACCTACCTCAACATAATATGAATATTTTCCACTGATGTTACTCAACTGTTGTATTTTATCACAGATACAGAGGGAATAGCCATATATTGTACCACAGTACTGAAACTGCTGATCTGTGCATACTACATAAAATAATCTTAAATACTTTGGACAGAGAAATTCTGAAAGCTGCTGGATTCAAGGGGACCTAGGAATGACATTGGACAAAAAATCAGGCACTAGTTTGCAATGCACCATGGCTGCCAGAGAAGCCACTTTGGGACCACTTATGTAAATGTTTCATGCCAGAAACCACGGAGATAATATTCTATTTATAAATGACTGTTATATGGATCCTTAGCCTGATGGTTATGAACAGGCATGAGAGTCACAGCCTCATTGACCTTCCCTGTACATCTATGTGATGGAGGTTCAATATAGAAGGGCAATGGTGATTGTATTGGGTTTTCTGTGAGGGATTTTGGTGTGGTTTTTTTGGTAGTGGGGGAGGGCTATGGAGATAGTCCTGTAAGAAGCTACTAGAAAGCTCCTACGTCTCTAAAATGTTGAACCCACCTCTGACTAGGTCCAAGCCAATCACTGTCCCTGCGAATTCATGTATTTAAAGGGGGTGAAGCATACAGCTTCCCTCTCTTTCTCTCTTGTGCCAGCCCCAACCAGTGCAGCCCTGGGTGTGGGTGGTACAGCCCTGGCCCTGCCCAGCCAGGCTGGCCTGGCCTGGCCCCAACTTAAGTTTAATCTCTGCTGCAGTTCTAGCCCAAAAGAGAGAGCTGGGAACTCTTAGAATCATCAGAAGGGACCTGCAGCAGAGAAAGGAGAGGGATGTGAGAACAACTCTGCAGACACCAAGGTCGGTGAAGGAAGAACAGAGCAGGAGGAGGAGAAGGTGCGCTGAGCTGAGGTTCCCCTGCAACCTGTGGCAAGAGTGCAGGTTGACTGATCTGCATCCATGGAGGTTCACCAGTGAAGCAGATCCACATGAGAAGGTGGCTGCCCCTGAAGAGGCTGTAACTCCGGGCAGTGTGTGCTGGAGCAGTTCATGTGTGAGGGAACGGCGGCCATAGGCAGACCCAGATTGGAGCTTTGTGGACTTGGGCTGAAGCAGTTCGTGTTTGAGGAAATTGCAGCTGTGGTCAGATCCACATTTGGACTTCTGTGAAGTACTTGTCTCCTGTGGGAAGAATGCTATGTGGAAGAAGAGGGAAAGTGGGAGAAGTCCATCCTACTCCCCTGAAGAGGAAGGAGCGGCAGAGACCACATGAGATTAATTGACTGCAACTCCCATTCCCATCCTCCTATGCTGCTGGGCAAAGTAGGGGAGATAAACAGACCAAGAACAAAGCCGAGCCCAGGAAAATGGTGAGAGAAGGTGTTCGACTTTAAGATCTGGTTGTATCTCTCACTGCTCTAGTCTGATGTTATTGGTAACACATTTAAATTGTATTGGTTTTTTCTGCCTATGATGAGTCTGTCTTTTGCCCATGATCATTCAGTGGTGAGAAAAAAATCTTCCCAGTCCTTATTTTGTCTAGCCCCTTCTGTGGACATCATGGTGCTCAGTTGCACACTGCACTTAAAACACAACAGTGATACAGAAAAAGCTGAGCATGGTTTCTCAGAGAAGTTTGTATGGAATATTAGCAAAATCACATTGCCCAAACCAAGGAAGAAAATGCAAAGACCAAAAGTAACTGCAACTACTTTAAAGTTTAGTATACTGTGGCATAATAATTCAACAAAACTTAAAACTAAACCACTCTACTGAGAGGAACAAGATTGTTTTAGGATTTCTGGAGAGAAGCCCAAGTTAAAAGCATTTTTCACAGAAAGGGATATTCCTGGATTGAGGACCTTTGTTGAAGTGAAAGTAAATTTTCACTTTCTTGGCCTTTTCCTGCTTCATCATTGTGAGCAGCTGTTTACTTTTATAATGTTTGTAATATGCATTTAGAACTATTTAACACTGCAAAAAACTGAAAGTTTTGCAATTTTTTGAAATTATCAAGACTCTCTCCACTCATGCTCAGATTTCCATACAGGTAAGCAGAAGTTCTTCCCTGCCTACAAGACAGTTATCATTTTTGTATAAAAGCAACAATGAGGCAACCTCTCTACAGAGCATAGCAAGAACAGTTTCGACACAGTTTCCCACAGCATCTTGCTC
>NW_010191677.1:63711-66975 GCF_000695765.1 Mesitornis unicolor | reverse complement strand
AGTGTGAGAGATGAGAAAGTGAAGCCTGCTCAATGTCAAAAGTGAGGAGAACCACAGCTGTCCTCCTTGGTGTTTGGATCTGCTTGCTCTCTCTCCTTTCTTCCACTTCTCTCTCACTGCATGCGGACTCCACACCAATATATAAAAAACACTAAACTTAAAGGCTCTGCTAGGGGCAGTACCAGCAGAGAACAGAAGATCACTGTTAACCCTGGGCTGAGTCAGGGGAAGGGTAGGTGGCTTCTCCTGGGAACACAGGGAGGTTGCAGAGAGCCTTTGCCCTGGAAACCCCACTCCGAGCAGGATCATCAAGAGCTGACAGATCTTCCTTGCTCTCTCTAGGCACTGGCAGTTGTCCACAGAAGGAAATTTTGTTATGGTGCCTGGAAGGAAAACTGCACACTCACACATTCCCATCCCATCACATTCCCTGAGCTGGCACCAGACAGAGCCCAATTGGTTCAGAAGCATTTACAACTGACTGCCTATCAAGCTCATTTACTCTTCTTTATTGCCAACAGCTCCTGCCCCTTTGGCGTGGCTGGGCAAAGCTGACTATTCAACACTTGCAGTGTCTGATCTGACCTTCTGCCTGAGCCAGCATGGCTGTGAGTCAACAGATTACCTGGGCACAAGCAGGGACCTCCACATTACAGTTGCCTTTCAAGCAGATCAGTGTGTCCACACTAAAAGACTCACACAACATTCCCTGCACTGGGACCTGTCCCATATGCGTTTGTGTCTACCAGTCCTCTCTGTCCCTACAGAGCATGCTACACAAACATTTATCAAGTTCACAAACACATGACTATGCCAGTTCTCACTGCAGGCTTCAGCTGCCTTTTTCACTTTTAAATGTCATTGCTTAGGGCTGTGTTTGAACTTCTCATCTTGAAATTGCTATGTCATGGCCCTAAAGAGGCCAGACAAACCCTTCCAGTTATCAAGCATCACTCTGGGGAAATGTGGGACAGCCTAGGACTTCTCTGGGTTCCAAGTGGCTCATGTTGGTGATGGCATTTTAGTATTTCCTTAAGCTTCAGTATTAACATTACTTCTAAATGTGGCAACAAAGCGAGAAATCAGAGCCTCGCCCTTGTCTTTGTGTTTCTATAATTCCATTAAGAGCTGCAGGGAAGAGGTATAGCACAAGGGCATGAATTTCTGCTGGAAAAAAGGACCATTTCAACAACATCTTCTGAAACATGTCAGAAATATTTAACGTAATTTAACTATTAGTCACCACAATTGAGCTGACTCACAATCAGATTAGCACTGAAGGTAGCTAAGGTTTCTCTTGCAATTTATAGGATTCTCAACAGGCAGCGTTATTGTTTCAGGCCATTTGCATACAAATCAATGTTTGGATCTGTATTTGATGAAAAGTCCCAAGGTAACACACAGACAAGAAGAGACAGTATTATTTGTGAAACAAAACAGGGAGCACTTTGGGTCCACAAATACAGTTGTACAGCACTTCACAGCAGCAGTTAATAACAGCACTGCTTTCCCATCTCTTGGGTTGGTCAAAAAGTAATAGCTTTTTCTTTTTTTTACTACATAGACACACATGTCTTTAAATTCCTTTTAAACCACAAATTCATTATGGAACTGACAGCTGAGAGTTCAAGCTTGTTTTAGAACAAGAAAGTGAACGATTCCATTAACAATTATTTATTTGGCATTGAATTCAAAATGGAAAAAAAATCAAAAGGAACATTTTTGTCATGTTTTGCTGGATTACTTCAGAAAAGGAAAAAACGCTGTGCAAGCTCATAAAAAGTTATGTGATGTGTATGGTGAAGACAGAAGTGTTTCTTAAGAAAAATTCACCTTTCATTTACCCAGAAAAAAACCCAACCTTTTCACAACCCAATACATTCACATATTGCTTCTTTACAGGAAGAACAGTAAATAAAGTTACAGTACAAATCAGCATTTCATATCATAAACTAATTTGAATGAAATCTCTTTACTTTCAGGCAAATTCTTCAAGTAACAGTTGTGCATCCAGTGTAGATTCAATCTTGCACTTCACTTAAAAGTCACATCCCACTACTCTTCAGGATCATCTTCCAGGAGCTTAGGCTCCACTGCTGCCAGTTGTGTTAGTGACCAAGGCACAAGTCGTTTTTGTAGCTATTAAGAAATTCTCTTTATAAAATTATGACAGTAAAAGTTTGCAGCTAGACAGGATCATCAAGGTAAAATACTAGGTATTGGTTACCCACAGACTGAAAAGAAGAATAAAAGACTAAGTCTCTCTAACCCAGCTTTCTCTATAGGTGGTATGGAAAAAAACCCAGTCACTCCTGCAGAATGTTCCCGGGGTTTCTAAGTTTGTCGGCTGTCTCCGACACAACAGGAAGCCCCCAGTCTTTCATCTCAACAGGCTATTCCTATCCTGGCATCTGTGAGATTTTTAGTTCTTTATTGGTGTTCATTCTTTAGGTTGCCTGTTAAAAGCAGTAAGCAGCTGTAATTAAACATGTTCTTGCAGAACTCCGTGTTGTTGCCTCAAAAAAGACTTTATTTTCTATATGACTTTCCCCTCTGTCCAAGAGACAAATGTACACATCCAATTAGTCTTCAGCTTATTGCCACAGGTAGAACAAGAGATGTAAACCCCTGTTTTGTCTACAAATAAATATACAGATACTTGAAGCACAGCAGTTCTATAAAGTTATCAGCTTAATGTCAAGAAAAAGAATTTGAATGTTAGAAATTACTAACAAATGAATAAAGAACCAAAACCATCATCATGCCGCTATTTAAATCCATAGTTTGCCTATACATTGAATGCTCTGTGTACTTCTCCATCCTAAAAATTCTACAGATGGCTTGGGAAACGGTACAGACCAAATCTGAGCAAAAGCATGAACTAGCTTCCACACCAGAAATTATTGAACAGGTTATTCAGGCAGGAAAGAAGTATGGTGGAAGATCGCTAACAGAATCAAGAAGATAAACAGGGGATAACAGTTGTTCTCAGCTTCCAGGACTTGGAACCTGAAATTCTATCAGCAAGCAGTAGTTTCAAAATGAAGGTGGGTAGTTTCTTTTGGCAAACATTGCTACAGTTTAACCATGCTTTAACTATGTGTTCTGAAAATTTACATGGGCTCAAGAAGTATCAAAGAAATTCACAGAGAAGAAATCCATTAAAAGACTTATTAAATACAAAATCATCACTTTTGCCTCACAAATGGCTAAGTCACACTTCAGCAAAGACTAAAAGTATTCATAGGAAGTGGCACTCTATGC
>NW_010191677.1:0-63680 GCF_000695765.1 Mesitornis unicolor | reverse complement strand
TTGCACTCTTCCCTAGGCATCTATTGCTGGTGACCACAGACTCTGCCAGATGGACCTTTAGGAATTCTTAGCTGGCCAGGCACATCCACGCACTACCACCTGTGTATAGGTACTCTGTTTAGCATACTGATTGGGATGCTCCTGGCACATAAATATGAAGCTTGGACCTTAAGGAAGTTTCATATTAATGTATCTAATAATCTAGCAGGCTTTCAAAAAATAAAGACCTTTTGTTAGCCTGTTTCAGAAGGAAAAAGTTGTTTCCCACCAGGTTCTGTCAACTGCTACTGCCGCATAGTTTAAATTACTTTCCTTTTGACACAGCAGTTCTTCTAATCAGTAAATAATTTCAAAACGTGGATCATTTTTAAAGAAAGAAAAAGCAAGTAACCTCCCTGCTGATTCAATTATTTTTTTCTTTCTTCTCATTTGAAACATTAGGATTTTCTACCGGCTGATATTTTGTTGTGCTGCATCACTGTCACATGATAAATTCAATCAAGGGCACACAACAGCTACTTTAAAGGCTAACAGCCTAGGCAGCTGAAGTAGCTAAAAGTTAGATCAGCATAAGTATCCCACTT
Organism: Mesitornis unicolor; assembly: GCF_000695765.1. NCBI lineage: Eukaryota > Metazoa > Chordata > Aves > Mesitornithiformes > Mesitornithidae > Mesitornis > Mesitornis unicolor. The sequence continues at coordinate 63,096 of NW_010191677.1, read as the reverse complement.
ACAAAGGTCACTACCGCTACAACATAAGCAAACTGCATGCACAATCCAAAAGACATACATTTTTGCCTTTTATTATTTCACCGGAGCCTTTCTGTAATGCATTATTAAAATCATAATTGAATTAACACAACAAATCAAAAGAGCATTTTTGTCTGGCCAAGGTCTCTCTAGATATCATTTTTCATGGCCAGCAATGTGTCATTAAGCAGACAGAGCATTAACCACGTTCCACAGTGACAATGCAATATACGAGAAATATCCCTCTGTACTGAATTCAAAGTATTATTTTGCTGACACCAGGGAATCTGTGGTGAAGCATAGTCAAGTTTACCTTTGGAAGGAAATAATATGAACCTCAGACTTTCCTGGCTATTTCAAGCCGCCACCTTTTTTCAGGGCTTTATGACAGGACATTTTTTAGTACAGCAGCATACAGACAGTCTAATTGATGGAGGTTTCCTCACGGTTTTAAACTGCCCCTTGTCTTAAATTGATAAAATCTGTACTTGGAAGTTCAGAGCTCCTCATCCCTGAAGAGCAATCATATACTTTCCTATATAAGCATTAAAGACCTATAAAAGCATAGCTGAAAGTTATTGTCTGTCTTACTGAAGAAACTCGAAGGAAATAGCCTTCATGGCTGAGGAGGTATTACACAGTGTGCTTGTGTGCACGTATCTTTATTTTACTCTAACAATTATAGGTCTCTCATCTTAATTTTGTACATTTTACCATTTTGCAGGAAGCTTTCATCTGTGTTTCCTAAGCTGTGGAAAGTGACCCTCCAGAGCGTTCATAAGGGAGCAAGTGACAAGGACAGAGTGAAAGGTTAAGAGCCAGCTAACTCACAGAATCAGAATGAATGCAAGCCAAGTCATGATGGTGCTTTAGCCAGGCTGTTTGGGATGGAGCATGTGAATATCGTGAATAATAGTTTACTTGAAAGGGACAGTACAGGCAAGAGAGCATGAAAAGTTCTCATATAAAGACCACTGTCATTAAAACTGAGCTTTCAGTAGTCTAAGGAGCTGTTCAATATTAAAAAGCATTTATTTGAACACTGTTCCCTTCTGAAATAGCACTACTGTATTTACTTTCACCAAGGCAACCTATGTTTCAAAGTGTGAGAACTCTAATCAATAAACAGAACATTTGAGAAACACTGTACATATTAAAAAATATTTCCACTATTATTCTTTTGTTTATGGAAAACTGTTTACAGACACAGTTCACAACTAAAGAGTAACATTTACAACGTTTAACCAAACATGTTTTATATCCAAGTAAAAACATAGCGAAGTCTCTTTCCTGAACTACTTGAAATTATATCTATTTATTAACTGCTGGCAGGGATCCTCTGCTCAATCCAGGTTTAAGTCCTAAAGCAGAGTAACTTGAAAATTCCACTAACGTCCTCATCACACCCAAAAGGTGTCAAACATCTTGCAGAGCTGAATAGGATGTTTCTATTTCAAGAAGTATCAGCAGTAACTTCAATGGCTTTATTTATGTATGTCCCAGATGAGATGTACGAGACAAAAAAAAAAAATGTGTCATAAGAGTACAAAGATGTGCATTAAATGTTTTTACTCTTCAATAACACAAATTAATGTGTAGAGCATAGAATTTCCCACTGTACTAGTCTGTGTTCCATCCAGATTATTTACTGCATTACCTTGCAAACACTATCTAAAAATGCCTAGACACTTTGCTGTTTGCTATTATACTGTCTTGGAATGAAGTACAGAGAGAAGGTAGTAAATAGTAGTGAAGGAAGGTAGTAAAATATAAAATTTCACATAAGAAATGAGAGACAGTCTGAGAAAAGTGTGGGTTTTATTACAGCTTTGCCATTATATTAATGGATGGCAAGTATTCAGATCCACAATGGCAAGCACTCAGTTCCTTGAGATCACAATGCTACTAAGGTCTTGAAATGAGTCTGTGGATGTGAGCCATGGTTCAAAAAGAGTTTTTCCCAGTAGAGGAGCTATTCTTTTGAGTTGGTTATTTAATAATTGGTTAAAGGTCTGTGCTCATGAAGATTAAAATCTAAGCAAAATAAAAACTTGAAGTTCTTGGAGTGTTAGCCATACAATAAGCTGCAAATGTTCAGTTTTGCATGCCATTGCAGTACAAACCTTTGGCTAATACAAGGCAGTCTAAACAGGTGGAAAGTACCAATCTCTCAACTGCTCCAAGGAAGCTGAAGCTTATGGAAAGAAAACTTATGATGCTTTACTAGTCAAAGTGAGGGGCAACTGGAAGGTTTCTAAAAGGCACAAATGTATCTCAATAGCAAAAGTTTAAAAATTATTCACTTGCACGTGTACAACAGAATATTATTTCCATGGGGTTTTGTCAATATAAGGTGTTGAAGGGAAAGGCACTGTTATTGTGGAGACAGCTTCATTTGTTGATAACTTATATTGATCATACTATTTTAAGTATTGTTTGGTATTGCTTTAGATTACAAAGGATGCAGTCTTTCCTGGGTAAGATTTTATTGACTTCAGGGTTGCCCCAGGTAAAAATTGCTTTCCTATTCCTTTGTGGAACAGCGCAGTATCACTCTAAGACTTTACTATGCACTATAGTCAACATTGGAGAACTCATTCTATTTCTGTTTATGTTAGAGCAATTTGGCAATTAGTTTTTGTGGAAGAAACTTGAGATACCTTCATCTTACCTTCACCAATCATGGTAAAGCAGAAACATATAGGAAGTATAGAATGAAAATCTTGGAGGAAATGAATGAACACATGAAGAATAACTCAAGCTGCTTTATGTAAATGAATAGAAGAAAATACCACTACCTTTGATGAGACTATTCGGTTATCTGGAAACCTCTGTGGAATGTACGCTTCAGTGCCTGGAGGTGGTTCACGATGTCCAACGTAAATAGTCCGACTGTCCACCCAATTCTCTTCTCCAGCACACTATGGGGGAAAAACAGTTCTGTCAGTTCAGTCATTACTACTGCAGCAAGATGACTCACATACTGAATTAACTCATCATGTGTCTGATCATCAATGCATACACAACCGTCAGTGCGTGACCTCTCACAGTCCTCTGTGTAACCTCAAGACCACTAAAATCCATAAAACCAAGTCAACTGTCACTACCCTGCCTTAATTCACTGTACACTCCCTGAAGGCAATAAGAGAATCCATGAGAATGACTGACTTTTTAGTTTTGTAACTGAAAAAAAGAAGATCAGCCCAAGTTTTTTTCAGTCAAATTAGATATTTAGTAGAGTGTTGTTAGGTGGTTGCTATTTCTTTTACCACTGATAAAAAATCAGCGACAATCAAAATGTTAACAGAGAAGACAAGTACATCTCATTTTTAAGACTAGCCAGCTGTAACTTGGCATTTTACTTGCAGGAAAGTGAAACTCTCTTCTCTGAAATACTACTAATAACAATTTCCCCAGACACGAAACAAGCGTAGGGACTCTGAGGAAGCCAGAAAGAGACCTCAGCTTGTCAACTCAGATCCCTCCCTCTTTAATGAAAGCTGTCTCTGCAAGTAGAAACAAAAGTAGGTGAGTCAAAGTAAAGTGTTCATACACTCGCACCATGAAACCCACCACATCTTGTCCAAAATTCGCACTTTTATGCTTTCAATTCACTGTGGGAAAAAAAAGTACAAATCACTGTAGAAAAGTATTATCTAAAACCAAAATGATCGGGTTTAATTTAGAGACTTGGATTACAAAATGCTCATCCTTTAGTCAAGTCATACTAATTCCCATCCCAAGTACAGAACACATTTCTAATGCTTTGTCCCTCATAGAGAAGCCCAGGCATCAGCTCTCTTAACATTATCATTAGATCAAGTTTAGAGTGATTTAAATATTTAAATACGTAATCAATTTAAACCAAAACCCTCTGCTTTATGTTGTAACGATGTATTCACGTAAACTTCCATTAAGCACATGAGAGGGAAGCTTCTTTTCTACATCTTCAACAGCTACATCTACTTAGTATATTAAACATGTCCTGAAACTGCTCCTGGCACTGATGCTTGACTGTTTCCGAGGGTGACCTGTCAGACTGCTACTTAGTGAACTAAAACCAAAACCAAACCAAACCAATACCACAAGTGGTTTGGTAGTTAACACAGCCAAAGTATCACTCCACAAAGCACCCGGATGTAGATGTGCAGTAAAAGATAGCTTAATCATATAGATACAGTATCTTCTTTTCTAAGTAGTCTTGCTGTCAACAGTTCTGGGCACACTTACTTTACAAGTACAGACATGGCCAGTAAAGTTTAAAATAAAATTTAGTTCTCAAACTTGAAAAATATTCACCCTTACATTTCTTGCACTGGTTCATTTCTATATGATTATTCCACTGCTGTAAGTGCAATACATACAATCTTTAAACATAAATTACTGTTCAAAAATATGTATAAAATTTCACAATATGCTGAAAACACAGCAGTGAAGCTTATAAAACAATTTTTTGTGATGAGCATGACTGTCATGAGCGTGGGGGGAATATCAAAAACATAGAAGGAAAACCTATTGAACTCGGACTATTAGCCACGGAATAACTGAGTAGTCATGAAGTAAAATGTAAAGGGAAATAAGAGGCTTCATGAAAAGCAATTTCTGCTGTCTCAGACGTTTATACCAGAACTAGTCAATAAAGGACCCTAAATCATTACTAATTCTTGCACTTTACAGAAGAATGAAGGCACTACGTTCATAAACTACCGGACACCAAAATTACAAAGCTAGACATAAAACTAAAAAGAAAGGTAAAACCAAAGTTTTTCTTAGCCATTTTAATGCACTATTCAACATTCAATAATTTAAGGAGTCACTCAGGTATTATACAAAGACAAGGAAGTAAAAGCAACAGTCATTCATAAGACACACCAACAGCCCAGTTACAGCTTACGCCAAACTCCGTAACGATCCCTGACTCAGTGGGAATGCCCACACAACTTCTCTTACACCTCAGATCCTTCCAGTGCAGACATGAAATTAGGATGTGGGTTAGTTTAAAAAGTTACACTGATTTTCCAGCCAGACAGCTCCTCCTGTATCACTGATTGGACTTATGCCTTCTCAAAAAGCAGACTACCATTCAGCCTACGACCAAAGTCCACATGGGAGTCTTTTAGCAAGCCAAAATATTTCGGAAGGAAGTAAAGCAATGAAAAAGTTTCCATTCCAGCTTGCTTTTACGCCTAGAACCAAATGGGGCATCTTTAATCATGTTATTGGAACATAATCTATTTTACCTTGTCAGCGCACTTGAATGTACCACGCACACAAATAAATGATTTTTGGCACTTGTGCCAAGTAATACTCCTAGAAACTGTGAGATATTCTCAAGTAGTAGATTAAACTGTACTATGTTTATTAATTTTTCTTTAGGAAGAACATTCCAGATATAAAAGCAACACAACGATTACTCCTGATACAGTTAAGTGCCTGAGTTCAGAAACTATTGCATAAAGGGCTAACGGGAATAAAACACATAGATCTTTGAACATCAAAAAGAAATCCCTCAGCTTCTTCCTTCTACACAGGCCCAGCCTGACAATTTCTCTTGTATTATCATGAACCAATCTAAGACACTTTGACAAGGATATTATTAGTTCAAAGAAGCATTTTTTTAAACTGCACGGTATAAACTGATCTTCAGTATGAATCAGTTAAAACAGTCCTCTGAAATTACCTATCAAGCTACGAAGTACAGAAAACAGAGCTCTGAACAGCAACCTCCTGCATTACTACTCGTTTAAGGTCTGATGGTCCTGGAATACTGTGTCAGCACTAAGTAAACCAACTTGACGTCTCAACCCACAGTTTGTATCCCTAAAGAAAAGTTCTCTCAAATTTACTTTAAGCATGGGTATAAAAATCAACACAATCTCTTCTGTTAGCTTAACTGGATCTGGTTTTATCATGAATTGATAAATTCACCAGAGCACAAAACTATATCTAGCTTAATTTTAACTATCTGCTAGCACAGAATGGTTTTTATTTTTCGATATGTTAACAGAGAATAGAAAAATAATAAACTTAATTCTACAGCTTCAAACCCCCAAAACTTTCACAGTCCAAGAGTAAAATATAGTAGGGAAGAGCGAGGCTATATTCTTCAGTGAAGCAGATGTACAATGCAAAAAGCAGCATCCATTATTCAGTAAGACCACAAGGAAACACACTTGCATGAATCAGAAAGAGATGCTTTTAGAAAAAAAGCCCTGTAAGTCAGGACATGTGCCACTTGGAGGAATCCAAACACACCGACTGAATAGCTGGTAACACAAATCTACAAAGTCAAACACGTTGACCCAACAACTCTTTTCACGTTCAGGTACTGCATGTGAGAGATTCTTTACAGAATGACACCAAGGTAACTGAAAAAAAGCAATCTGATGCTGCTACCAGAACAAAGAACTATACTCACTTCTGTTTTGTTTGGGTGTTGGTTTTTTAAGTTTATTATTTAAGCCTATTAAGGATATATGTCCAAGAAACCATAAATAAACCTTAGCATTATCTGCTTCTATTTATAGTATAAAGCTCAATGTACTGAGACCTAGTTTCACTGGCACATCAATGAAGAAGCATTACTTAGCTTTTACTCCTTCAAGCAGGGTCAGCAATACAGAAAGCAAAGACCAGCAAAAGGCTAAGTCATCTTTACATAACATTAAGTAGAGCCGTTAACAGGATTATGCCTTAAGTTCAAACACTCATGCAGCCTTTTTTCTGATTTAAAAAAAAAAAGAAAAAATCAAACTGAAACTAGCCTGCAAATTCACCTTCATGCTACTCTGCTAATTTTTATTCTAAATTTAATTTAAATAAAATTGTATTATCTGAAAAGACAAGGAGGTTAGTATTCAACAGCTAACAGCAGAAGGATAGAAAGAGGCTCCTGGAAAAGTAACTGACCTTGAAAGATTCCAAGTCTTTCCAAGTATTTTTAGTAAAGAGCTTTGACTTACAGCTTGGAAAACAATGCAAACACTGAACAACACTTCCCGACTCTCTATTTGAGCCAGTAATTCGGGCATAATGAGTAGCAACAATCTTAGTTTCAACATTATATTCTCTCTCCAAATAATGTAAACACAAACACTACTAGAATAAGTTAATATGCGCTAAGTACAGCTGGAAACAACTAAAATCTGTAAGTACAGAGCTGTAAGTACACTTTGTTGAACAATATTCTCTCCTCTCCTACTTTTTTGCTAAATGTTTTCTCAGAAAGACTCACAAGTGGACAGTCCCCACTCACCACAGATGGGAAAGCAATGAATTCTCAGCATCAGCTGTAGCCTTGTTCGCCCAGGCTGTAACCAAGTTCTTTCACACAGCAATATTTGACACTTGTAAAGGCAGGCATTAGCAACAGCCTGGTGTTTCAATAAAACACGACTATTTGGTCTCAATAAAGCAATTAGCACCACTGTTAAAACCAGGCACCAAACACAGCTGCTCTATCACTTGTGAGTTTTAGGGTAACAGATACTGACAAGCTATTATCACTCAAAATCTGCATGAAGATTGAATGGTGCAGAGTGTGAAAACACTTTCACATGTACAATATTTTGGAGATATCTAATTGCAACAGCTCTGCACTAAAAAACCCCTCTCAGTTTCTAATTTTTGATTCAATGAAGAGAAACACCTCCAATATCTCAGGAAGCTGGAATTGACTAAAGTGAAAAAAGAAAAAAGGGACTGATTTTCCTTTCCAATATCTAAAGCAAGCTGTCATCTTTATCATGCACCATTTCCCAAACCATAATATTATATAATCTCATCTTTGTCCTTATTTGTCAAACGTACCGAGTACCTGTTCTTTTACACCTGACTCAGCACCATTCTGCTGGTAAATGTGCACCCATCTCCCTGTACAAACAATGACACAGTGTGCAGATTTTTACCTCACCTTTTCAAATCAAATCAAATGAAATCAAATGAAATCAAATCAGGAGATCTGATCTATGAATCAGAATCTTTCTAAGGAAATATAAAAATAAATAAATAAATAATAATGAAATCAATCTACATTTCCTGTAATTGCTAGTCAGTAAGAGAGACTAAGAATTGAAATAAATCTTTGCAATAAATCTCATTAATATACAGCTATTTCTTTGTGAAGATGGAGAAATTCTTGTTCACTGAAAGGATCCTAGCAAGATTTTAAATGTTAGGCAAACTCACTCAGACTTTGGTAGGGCACTTAAGATTTACATTTTGTTCACAGCATTGTAGCAGGCTTCTTTCTGAAAGAACAAGGCTTAGAATGAAGAGTAAATACAACTTAAAAGCTGTTAAGATTTTTTGGAATATGTTTCATATTAATATGGAATGGCACAGATGATAATTATGTTTCAATTGTTTTAAATTCCCAATCAGCTTCTACAATCTGAAAAAGGACTACCTCAAGATTAGGCGCCATAAACGGAACGTAAATTATTTCATGCACCTATAAGCCGTGTGGACATATGCCATTAAACCACTGATTTAATGGAATACCAAAATGCAGCACTTTAAAGGCAACCAAAAATAACCCAGAACAACTTTCTCCCAGAAACTGCTATGACTAATTAACACATTTCCTATGGGAGATTTCACTGTCACAGGACCTGTTGCTCTATACTGTTGCTACAGAGGATTTACTACTGCATTTCTTTTCAGCAAATGCTTTTTAAATCCTTGCACGGTGATTTTCATCAGAAATAACATTTGAAAATTAAAACTTTCCCCATGCAATTACCTACAAAGTTGTACAAAACTTTGAAAGAGAGAAGAAAGACGGGATAATAAACATTGTTTGACTAGAAATAGGTTATTTTATTTATGAATCTCAGATAAGGGACATGATTAGAAGCCAAAGCAGGTACATTTTAACTAAAGAAAATGGTGCTAGGTCCACAAGTAAGTTTCCTGGCCAAGCCATAGCTATACCATTTGGTGGATCCTGGTTTTCTGATCTTTCTTTCCAACTCCTGCAAGGGTCTGGTGCATGCAGGCATAATGGGAAAATGGCTTCACAGCAATAGGCTGCATAACGTTTTGTGAAACTGCTTGAAGTTAGAAAGTGCAGAAATATGACAAAGGAATCATGTAAGGTTTTCTATTTCACAGCAGTCAGAACAAACATTCTGACATGATGGCAGATATTCCAGTTTGTGTCAAATCGCTGACATTAGTGTATGTGTACTTAGCTCAGCCTTCAGTTCACGGCTCCTTGAGCACTGTACTTGGAATAAAAGGTTTCCAAAGCTACCCTAACACAGCTATATTCCAATCACAACACATCAGTTTGCACAGGGATAGTCTAATGTAGCACTTCGCAGACAGTCCAATTCTCCTTTCTGATTTCCAGTTTAGAGCATCCCCTTTCATCACCTTTAACTGAACTCCACATGCTCGGTACTTAAGTGGCTGAATCATTTGACTCCATGGATGTGTTACTCCTGAAAAGTTACAGTAATTCTTTGTTTACATAAAAACTAACCCAGGTTATTCAAGCAAAATCAAGATCTTTCATAAATGGTCTATTTAAACTCCAATTATTGCTGACATACTGGCCCATTAGGTAAAGCTATTTGTGATGCTTGTGCTTTCTCTTCAAGAGAATAGATCTTTAGCTCAGTTTCCCTCTTTATTTCTGTGAAAAGTAGCAATGGAAGTTTCCCATTCCTTTCACATATGCAATCACTGGGATGATGGAAAAAAGGTAGATCTGTGAAATATGTGAATTATTAGACAGCTGGAAAAATGCTTTGGCTTCCTTTCTTTTCCTTCCCCCACTGTACTGGTGCTGGCCCATTTTGCCCCTTGCTGCCAGTGGTACAGGCAGAGGGTGTAAGTGTGCTCCCTCGCCCATTTCCACAGCTCCAGTCAAGAAGAGCTCTGCAACCCTTTCCAGAGTGTCCCACTTGCTATTAGAAAGGCAAATGAGAAACAAACTACACTGTAAATAGGAGTGGTAAGAGAAGCTAGAAGGGAAAGTGTCACTAAGACACATGATATTTGGCAGCCTTAGCACTGAAATTAATAATAAATCAAGTTTGTATCTAAGTAGCTCCAGACCAACCGCTGAAATTAAGGTTTGTGGAGAAATTTTACAGCTTCCTTAGGTGCTAACAAAAGCTGCAAAGCAACAAGAGCAATTTTATTTCTTGCAAGGCAACTAAACACCATTAAGACTGCAGCGCCAGTCAAACTCAGAGTATCTGTAAAGACACTTCAAAAGAGATACTTTTAAAAGAGAGCTGCACAGGTACTTTGGAATGCAGGGGCTTTGTACCCTCTTAGTCTCCAGGAAATATTTCTATTTGCAGTAACTCATCAAGAAACATTTTAAAGAGATCAAAATTTTCAGGTCAGAAAATTAATCAAAATTTTAAAAAAAGTATTATTTTTACAGATCACAAATTCTAAAGAAACAGGAGGACGGAGAAAGGCAAGCAGTAGATTTTTTTAATTCATTCAAAAATAAGTAATAGAAGCACAGATACACCACACTATTTGTTTTCTTTTATATGAAGATACTAAATGATTAAGAAAAATCAAGCAAAAGTACATGCTGTCAGCCTTTTCAAAAGCACAAGTTAAGGCATATGGGTAGAATATGCATTGGCAAGATTGGCAAGATCAGATGCAACTAAAAGTCATTCCTAAGTGGTGTTCTTAGAGGAGCTGCAGGTTATTCAAAAGGAAACATTCTAAAAGTATGCTTTAAATTTAGAGTAGTAAATTACTCCACCATCACCCTTCATATAGGCATGATGAGAAGTGGCCAGAGTGACACCACCTTCTACAAGGTTTTGGGCAAACAAGGAACCTAATATTCAGTTTATTTCCCTATCTTCTGTTCACTCTCAGAAGTGCCGCTCTTTAAGCAGCCACTAAGAACTCTGTATTTTTGTACTAATTCAAAAATACACTTCCCAGTGTACGTCTGTAGCTATGCTTCCACATGCACTTGAGGTCAGGCTGCAACCTTACCACAAGCAAATATCCCAAGAAAAATGAGAGGAAAAAAAAAAGTACTATCCCATGGATGCTGCTGAAAACAGTACAACTACTAACAGTAGCTACTACCTGTTAGTCTTCCACACTTATAAGGAGAAACCTAAATCCTCAGCAAAATTAACAAGCATCACAGTGTGACAAATTTCCAAATGACGATCTTGCTCACTAACTACAGTCTGTACTGGTCTACATAGCCACCCACAGAAGTAAAGAGGTAAGGTCCCAATGAAAAGCTTTCCCTGCATTACTGGTAAATTTATCAACAGCCTGGAAGCCCTGGCATTAGTCAAAATGACAATATTAATAGCCACATTCCTACTACAAGTAACTATATTTAGCCATATTCCCTGCAGTGTAACTTGCAAACTATATATCTCACTGTCCTTTATACGTAATTGGTTTTTAGAGCTATTTAAAAAGTCACATCACAATTCCAACATAGTTATACTTCATGTTGAAGAAATCTTGTATTTATAGTTCAAAAATAACTTGGCTGTTCAGAGTAACTGATTAATTATATATCATTAGGAGCTACCTAGCATTTCCCTTCACCTCCTTACGCAAATCTACTTTGGTGAACACCAACACACAGACACACACACACTTTGAAATGAGAAAGGACCCTAACTACAGATAGCCATAAAAGTTAATGAAACATTTATTTGGAGCTATTTCAAAGACTTGCTTTCAACAAACTTAAAACTCTTACATCATTATACAACAGTATTCCACTACAGCTCTTGCACACCAAAGGAATATAAAATATTGATCTATTACTTCTTAGAACACTGCAAAGCAATGTCACATTTTGAAGTATTTGAGGGAAAAGGTCATGTGTCAATTCAAGGAAGAGCTCACAAACTGCATTTTACTGTTTACCTACTATCATACAGGTGTTGCTGATGAAGTATCACATTCAACCCTCATGCATAGTAGTGAAGATATTTTAAGTTTTCCAAAAGTCACAGGCATCAGTATTATAAATCTGACTTCAGGTAAAATCCATGCTGATAAAAAGTAGGAGTTTTAAACTTACAAAACAGCATGAAGGACATCCATTACTTTTGGATGTTCATGTCAGGAGCATGAATAAACCTACTCATGATGCACAAAAAGCTTTAGGACACCAATAAGCACAAGGTTTTAGAATCCCTTTTGTTTTTGCTGCACTTGAGGAACGTGAATTCCACAAAGATTAAATATTACTTGACAATTCCTTTGATGCTTTTTAATATTTACTTTTACTCTCAAAGAACAGGTTTGAGGATTTGCAACTGAACAATATGAAGTACAATAAATATTTCACAACTTTTTACAAACATCAAAAGAGTTATTTCAAGAATAAACAATTCCACAGTAATCAGTCAAATATTTATAAAAACTAAACTCTATTTGCTATTAGTTGTATTTTAGAAGTAATAATAATACAAATAATAATAATAATACAAAACTATTATTTTATATTACAGTCATTTCCTTTGTCCTATATAGTCTCAGAAAAATGTAAGCAGCATTTCAAAAAAAATAACCAGAATACAAAGTAAATAAATGAAGTTGACTAGCCAGTTAGAAGACAGTGCCAGTTGCTATTAAAAAAAAAAAAAAATCTAAAGAGTTCAGAACATGTATTATACAAGTAATTAAAAAGCAAATTTCAGAAATCAAAATAGCCAATGCTTAGTAGACAAATCTGTGAAAAGTTCTGTAACTAAACTCTTTGGTAACTAAATTCAGAGACACTCCAATAGCTGACTAATCACTGAACAAGAGAGGATACTAGAAATCAAGAATGAGTTTTATTTCTTCATCATAAATATTTCAGTGAAGTCTGGGTGACGTTTAAACCAAAACGTCATGAGTAACTCAGAGGGAGCTTCTCCTGATTAATGAAGGTGATGAACAATTAAAAAAACCATTCTTTTTTCCCAACACACATTCATTGACCTGTAAGGTACTAGAACTTCTTCTCAGTGAGGGTGACAGAGCACTGGAACAGGCTGCCCAGACAGGTTGTGGAGTCTCCTTCTCTGGAGACATTCAAAACCCGCCTGAACGCCTTCCTGTGCAACCTCATCTAGGTGTTCCTGCTCCGGCAGGGGGATTGGACTAGATGATCTTTTGAGGTCCCTTCCAATCCCTAACGTTCTGTGATTCTGTGAGAAGGTGATTCACAATGACTGGCCATAGACATTCCACACTTGTAAAACACTACTAATAAAAGCATTTATAATAGCCATATCAAGGTCAGCACAGCATGCCCAACACGTCTGAAGTCAAGTTTCAGTATACTCAGTACACTGTCAATGACCATCTCTTGATCAAAAGTTGAGAAGGTATAAATTATTTTATTTTAGTAAAAATCTGTAGCTACTTCCCACTTTAAAATCTAAATCACACTCCAGTATTTATCTATAGCTCAGCAAGCCAGGTCCCAAATAATGCTGAGACTGGTATCAGCGTAATTACAGTACATGGGGAACATGCCTCTGAAAGCTTTCAATGCTCCTTGTACCTCCTTTTATTTATGTGGAAGAAGTGTCCACATTTCACTTTAATGTATCAAAATTGTTCTATGTCCTTCATGCAGGAAAGCAAAGATGCTTTTAAAGAAAGATCTTTCAATGTACAGCACAGTTCTAGACTTGATGGAGATTAATATATTCCGAGCTGCAGTGATTTTGATAACAAAGGCCAAGGAGGTTATGTAGCTTTGCCTGGGATGAGATAAGTGTAATCTCAACCTCCACATGTCTGCCATTCAGTGACAGAAAAGGTTAAACAATCTTTTGATGTTCTGGTTTCCATTCAGCAGCAAAAGCATACACGAAAACACAAAAGGAGCCACCTACTGCCAGGCTTTGATTTACTGCTGCTATTTCTTTGATGTGGGGATGGATGAATGGAGGCAAGTAGTTACATCACCCCCTATAAACAGCCTGTGATGGGATAGTCTTTTTGCCACAAAACTCTCTCTCAGAACTCTAACAATCTAAAAAAAAAAAAAAAAGCCCTTTTCCCCTAGACAAACATACCCCAGGGCATTAACACATCTTTAATGAGCTGGTGAACTACTCCCTAAAGAAATGTTGCTCAGAGTTTGAAGGCTGATCTGCTATCCCTTCCCTTTGTCAACAACGAGCAAACAAAAATTAAGAAAAATTTTCTTCTCAAGAACAGACCACAAAATAGGCCAGCATTAGCCAAGAGTAGCTTACAGAAGGTTCACAGTCTCCCATATCACACATAAGGGTACCACTACCATGAGTAAACTCCCATTAGAAAGTACATGCTGGCAGGAAACACCTTTGTTAAGCAAACTTGAAAAAGCATGTACATACTTGAGGATATCACCAGACCCTACGGGCCTTTCAAGAACCAAGTCAAAAGTATCAGGCTTGTGGACAGCCTCTGACAGATTATCTTAAAAAAAACCAAAAAAAACCCCAAAGCAATTCATCTTTAAATAGAAGGAGGATACCTGAGAGGTGTTACTTCAACTGAGTAAGTACCAAAAAACCTTTAAACTAGACCAATCAGGATTATCTATTTTCAACTGCTGTATATGACAGGCTAAAGAACCTACAAACTGAAACGGCTCATAAAATCATAAAGAAAGGAAAATATTTGATACTATTTCCTTTTGCAACATTTTGTTGTATTCAAAATGCATTAAGAAATTGAGTTATTACAACAGTGAATAAAATATTTTTCACAGAATCACTGAATGTATTGGGTTGGAAGGGACCTTTAAAGATCATCCAGTCCAACCCCCTGCAGTAAGCAGGGACAATGTTACCAGATCAGGTTGCTCAGAGCCCCATCAAGCCTGACCTTGAATATCTCCAGGGATGGGGCCTCCACCACCTCTCTGGGCAACCTGTTCCAGTGATCTACCATTCTCATATTGAAGAATGTTTTCCTAATATCCAACCTAAATCTACCCTTTTCTAGTTTAAAACCATTACACAAGCTCACTGAATACCAGGCCAATTTCAGTAACAACTGTGAAGCCTGAGCACTCAAGATGTTTTTTCTATCAGGTAAATTTTTACCTTAAGCCTTTAAGAACACTGAAAGCCAAAAGCAAAATGCAAATCAAGTCAGAAATCATTGTTCTAGACTCGTTATTTTGTTCCTCCCAAAATGCAGTAAAGTAACTGAATATTCTACAAATGCTACTTTAGCCATATCACGATTATACACTGAAAATTAATGAGGCATGTTTGGCTCCTGCAGAAAAGTTTTGTAAATTCTGCATACTTCCAAATACTTTTGACTACATGCTGCATCCTACAGGCAGGATCAGCTGTCCTGCAACAGAGAAGATGAGGGAAGATACCAGAATTAAAGTGCCAAAAATAAAACTTCAGGTGATAGCCCAAGGAGTATTACTACAAATGCGATAAACTAATCCTTGGCAGTGCAATGTCTTACTGGAGTTATTTCCATCTTCTTCCTAATACTTTTCTTTTTTGTTCCCCTTCCCCTAAATGTAAGAAGATTTCATCCATAAATAAGCAAAGTAATTTTAGGAGGGGAAAGTAAATTTACTTTTGCCGTCTAGAAACAATTACTCTTCTTCAATTTTAGGAAGCATTCGATTGGACAATTCCTTGGAAATAAAATACAACTAGGTTTAATAAACAGAGATGGGAATACCAGGCACAGATCCTGACTGGAACTTGCTTCGCAGACACAGCACAGACAAAAAAGGAAACTATTTTGTTTTATAAATAAGCAGCTGTGACTAAAACCAAGGAAAGCAGAAAATATTTTCACATTTATTTTACTTTTTAGAATATGACTGCCTCCGAGGCCTTGCTACAGCAGTGGTATCAGTTACCATACCCAGCAACCACATCCCTGTAGGTGTGGAGCTGCTCAATGCGTAGCACAGAGGAAGATTACAAGTCTACCAGTGATCCTGTTCATTTTTTCTCTAGCACACAGGGCTCCTAAGGGGTCAATTATACATTGTAAGTTGATTTCAAATGGAGCAAGCATGCTGATTCCAAGAGATAATTATTTACTCCATTTCTTAATGTAAGTTGATTATGTCCTTATGTAAGAGGCTATCCGGTGGCAGCTGGGGCGTTTTACCTCGGCTGAGCCACTGCCTCTACTCAGTGAGGCACTGTCAGGTGGAAACGGCAGTCGACTTTCCTTCTAATGGCAGGTGAAGTTGCATTCACACCAGTTTGATGGGTTCTGACACGTATAAAGAAATTATGTGGCAAGTTCTAGCACAAGTGAGCCAAAAGTGCTCTTTTCTGAATAAAAAGAAAGCTTATAACTCTTAAGGACTTTATTACAGACAACAGTCAAACAGTTGAGAACATGACTTTTTTTTTTTCTCCCCAGTAAGGATGCAACATTATAGGTTAAAAGCTGACTTCAGCTGCAAACTTCTGGAGACAAGACCTCCAGATGATTTTGTGAGGACACTGACAGAAGCCTATATTAAGCAGATAAAAGGTTCATCTGCCAGGTAATTTGTTACATTTACAAAAAAAGTAACAGGGAAGTATAGAAGCTATGTCAAAATGTGTTTGCACATAACAAATGAAAAGTGTTGAAAAGTGTTGAAGTCCTATGAAAAAGTCCTATCAGAGGACTATACCTTTAAATAATCTTAATATGCTATAAAAACACTTTCTGAAGACAAGTCCGGGACAGATTTTGTTTGCAGGCACACACACAGAATACACAGCATCATCTCTCAACTCACTGTACCATCTTGAGTGAAAACAAAAACTAAAAGCAAAAAACAAAACCTAAGCAGACAACACATGTTAAATCAACTGTATTAGAACCTTTATCTTCCCTCCTATATAGTCTATTTAAAAAGACTAAAAATGAAGCCTTATCACTAAATAAAAGCAAAGGTTTGTCCTTGTAAGGAGTAATACTAACATTGGACTGTTAATAGGGAATGAATATAAAATAAACTGATTGCTTTCACTTGTTCCATAACATCACAGTTGAAAGACTTGGGAGATACTGTGAAAAGAAAGGCCTGCTATGTCCCAGATATAAAAGTTACATTGACTTTTAAGAATAATTACTACTATAGAAATCTAAGCAGCTTTCAAAAAAAATAGTACAGTTTTTACAGGGCTACTAGGTCACTGAGCCGGAAATCTGTAAATTTAGTATCAAAATTGGTGGGAATGGTTTTAAACTGGAAGAGGGTAGATTTAGACTAGATATTGGGAAGAAATTCTTTACTATGAGGGTGGTGAGACACTGGCACAGGTTGCCCAGGGAAGTTGTGGATGCCCCCTCCCTGGAAGTGTTCAAGGCCAGGTTGGACAGGGCTTTGGGCAACCTGGTCTGGTGGGAGGTGTCCCTGGCCGTGACAGGGGGGTTGGACCAGATGATCTTTAAGGTCCCTTCCAACCCAAACCATTCTGTGATTCTATTAAAATTAGCTGTTTTAGAAAACATGTACATTTTGTGTACTTGTGAAATAACTGATGTTTCTCTCAGACCAATAAACAAAAAAATACAAATTCTCTACAACAGTGTCATTTATGTCCAACTGATGAAGCTGCTTGTTTCAGATCTATTGAAAATACACAGAGGTTACAACCATATTCTCTACTATCTCTCTGTGTGCATGGCAGGAAAAAACCAACCCCATAGTATCACCTTCAGTGAGAACACTCCTGCATTTGCTCAGGGAGCTGAGATAGGATGAACTTCAGAAGAAAGCTTCCTCTTCATGTGTGCACACAGAGGGAAGCAGGCTACGCAATGCAGATGGAAGGGACAAGGTATCATGAAGCAACTCATGCCGGAAAACTTGCATCATCTAGCAGATGCTCAAGCAAGTAATTTTCACTCCCCTTATTATTTTAACTCATATGCTGCTGATCACTTTAAGGTTCTCCATGTTCCAATACTCACAAACATAATGACAGGAGACATTTATGTTCTAAAGTACTCTTTGAAGTAGGGAAAAGCTGGTGATGGAAGCAGGAGGTTAAATGAAGGGGAACAACAAATTTTGGGAGACTTTAAGTGTTAAAAACAAACAAATTCAGTGCTAACTGATTTTCTGCCAACTGCAAAAATAGTCTAGAAAGTCCAACTTTGTACATTATGGTGAGGTTAAAATTATTACTGTCTGCAAGACTCTCCCATCGCTAGTTTTACTTTCAAGTTAATCATTAAAGCAACATCAACACTGCTGATTCTGTGATGAAAAGTACATTTTATGGGTTGGCTTGTTTTTGTTTTTAAGAAAAACAGTTACTCCATCCCATAGGAAAAAAAAAAATCAGGAGTATAGAAACAGAAGAAGGAGAAATAGAAACTTGAATAGCTGGCATGACAAACTACAGTTTATTTGCTTAGCAGACTGAAGTATTTTCAAGGACAAACAGTATTTTGTATGGAAGCCTGAAACTATTTCACCATTGAAAACATTTTGTATAGATGGATATTAAGAATATAAACAGGTTATCTTAAAACCCTCAAATATTATGAAGATGCATTTCAGCTCTCAAGGTATTTAAACTTCATATCACAATAGATTAACACAGAACTTATCTGAAAAATTAATCAGATCTGGATTTAAAGATGGCACATGAATTTTACCAGTATCCTAACTGTGATACTACTTGGTTTAGGCTATTATATGCAAGGTACACTGCCTCAGCAGCCTGTGGTTCCATGCCATGAAACATTAGTTTCTAAGTTTCCCCTCAATTTAATCAGTGTAAGGTAATCCTTTAATTTGTCAGACATTATCTTTGGCTTTTTATTGCACTCTCTCCAACATTTAAATAGATTTCTTACAATGTAGATACCAGAACAAGAAAGAAAGAGCATACCAGTTTCATTCTTAATGGTACAGAAATTTGCTTACTCCTAATGTTTCCATTTTAACATTACATACTTACTTGAGGTAAGTGAAATATTAATTATAAAACCTTTTGTGCTTTGTTTATACATCTGCACAGATATGAAACTGGACAGATGGGAAAGGATTTTCCTCAAATGTGATGCTATCTGGAAACCTTATGGGTAAAAAACAAAACACATCCAAATTTCATCTGTTAATAAATATTTTCATTTCAAGTTGAAACTGAGCATTTTTCCCTCACCTTAGTATCAACCTCCTTACTGACATCTCCACTCTAAAAGTCTAGGCATTTCTAAATATTATAAAATTAATGAAGCATTTGATTTGCCAAATAATTGATAGGAATACTCTCATGAATAATACATAGTTTTATTTCAATGTCTTGTAAGGTACAGTCTTAGTGTACATCTCAGGTATACCTCAAAGACGAAAGGGACAAAGAGGGGCCACCCATGCTGGTGAGCTTTGCAAGTTCTCCAATTCATAGAAAGGGAAATACCTACACTTCTGACTTCTTCCTAATTTATTCAGAATGGAATTTGCCAAGCATATTAAACTGAAGAGCGACTGGTGAAAGAAATGAAGAGCCAGCCAGCAGAGGGTTATATATTGAAGAGGTAAGGTATACTTAATAGGAGGCAGAATTAAAAAAAAACAACAACAACAACAACAACAACGACGACAAAAACCAAAGAGCTGTTAAAATCCCCAGTTCTCTCTCTTGTACTTTCAAGAGGAAAAAAATAATTCTAGATGTTAGGAGCTGTTAAAAAAAAAAAGAAAAAAGGATGAGGTGTGGGTAGGGGAGAAAGCCCACACCGGGCTTTCTCAAAGGGCTCTGGAGAACAAGTAACCACTAAGGCAGTGACCAAAGGAGGACATGCAACAGGGTAAACCCACCACAGCACCAGCCTCCAGAGCTGCAGGGACCCAGGAAGACAGCAGCTACTCACCATGGCTGTCTGGGCTGGACACATGATGGCCGCCACTAGGCCAGGCAGTGGGGCCCCTCGGAGCCTTCTGGTAGGCCTTGTCTGCTAGGCCCCTGTTTTAAGCACAAAGGGAAGGCCAACACCTGGCTGGAATGAAAATGGCAGGAAAGGCAACAAAGGAAGGAGAGGAGAGGGACGAGAACTAGAAGTGCTGTGAGTGAGAGGCAGGGAGCTGCTGGGCCTTGCACAGGGAGGGTCCCCAGATACACAGTAGCATCCAAGAGCATACACTCTCCAAAAGCCAAACATGCATGTAGACAAAGGTGATGTAGTTTGCTCTTGGACAGCTGCAAAGCCCCTGCTGTAAGACAGCGAAACCAGCAAAATAAATAAGAAAGGTGAATTCCACCTCTAGCTTTCCGTAGCTAACAGCCATGTGGTAGCCGCTGCCATCACCACCAAAAGGCCAAGCAACACACAAAACAATCTGCTTATTACACACCTTGTAAAAGGAATATTAGTATCAGCTAAGAAAGCTTCTTGGCTAGGTATCTGTAAGATGCTGTGAAAGCAAAGAATTTCTACAGAAGTACAGCACCAGAGATTCATGAATTTCAAACTTAATTTACAGGCACGTAGACAGGAAAGTCATCTACCTGAGAAGGTCCCATCTCGTTAAGTACAAAAATTGAGGAGATAACCTTTGCAAAAAATAGAGTTGCACTGGGGATGCAGTTTTTTGGAACAATTGTTGCGACAACTTCTTGCTGTTGAAAGACACTGCAAAGGGTCTTCTCCTTTGCTATTCTGGGTTCTGAAGACACAGGTATTTTCTCTTGCTGTAGAGTATAAATTTTCCCCCTCCCACTTTGTACACAAAAATATGTATTATTTAAAAAAACAAAACAGACACTTCTTCACAGTAATAAGATGTTTACTATTTTCTTTTAAATAACTGTAATGTTGAGCAAAAGAAATGTAGTGATTTAAAAGCACAAAGCTTTTAAATAAAAAATATGAAAAGTAATCATCAATCTTTCCCAAAGTAGCCTTAAATTTGCTGAAATGAGTACTTCTAGTCCATGATAAGACTTGCTCCTATGGGACCAATTTTCCTCCAAATGAAAAATTTTGTTAGAACTGAGTTAGTATAGAGTTACACGGAGTAGCCAAAACACATAATCCAGCCTCATACTGCTACCCTGCTATCTCAAACTTCCATTAATGTTTTCAGTTTTAAGCTTTCTAAACACTGCAGATCAGTTTACACCACTGAATGAGTTAAACTATCAATACTGTAATGGGTAACAGGAAACAATGCAGTCCCTCTCCACATCTGAAAAAGGCTATGCCAATACTAGATGTTGCACTGATGTCATCGCTTTATTTCACATGGTAAAGCTGGGGCATGGAGAAACCAGTACCTACTACCCTTGGAAAGCCCTTTCCTTTATGCAGAATCACAGTTAAATCAAATGACAGTTGGACAATCTGGGTCAGGTTCTTAAAACAACACATTTAACCTGTATTCATTGCCTTTTAATCTAAGAACAGTATAAATGAGTTTTATCTTTAACTTTTGTACTGGTACTCAAATTGCCATAAGCTAACGAACTCCCTAAATTAAAGTAAAATTTGAAAGTCTCCTGATACTGTAATTTTACTTTAAAGTACTATAGATCTAAATGTCTATAGTATCTTTGATCATCTTGCAAAAATCTTACATCTCTTCCATTTCATACAGAGCCAACATTTAGCCAGCTTGCTGTTTTAGTCTCTTCAAAATTAGTTAAGTAGTTCTAGTGTCTCTGAAATGATCACACACCAGAAGATCTAAGAATACTCTTATTCTTTTGAAATCGTTCCAAAAAGGCTATTCCTCTTTTATTGCTAGCTTGTCGTTATTCGTTGATGCCATTTCCTTCAAAAATAAGTAGCACTAAAACCTATCGATTTGAGAAGTTCCCCTCCAGGGAGCTCACATTAAATTCAGACAAATGACTAAATTTATTGGATTGTTCCATCTATCCATTTTTTAGTTTGAAAATTCCCTAGGTTACAGAACAAGGCTAGGCTAAGAAAAGAAATCACCTTGGTGTTTCCTTAGTATTAATAAATAAATGAGAAGACCCATATTAAACACTTCTCCTTCAAGTTACAGCAAGTAATAAGAATCAATACATGTCAAATCTATTACTTTCAGTATTTTCCCATTCTCCTGTATTGAAATGAGAGAACAGATCACAGCTTTTGCAAGTTAGCTCTAATTATAACAGTTACTTCCAGTGATGCAAATAAGATTAAAGTTTTGTGAGGCTGGATTAAAGTGATTATTACTGCTTGTCCAAGCCTCAGAATCTAAAAAGCAACTAGCAGTTGTCCATTTTGGGACATTTTGAAACTCTCAGCATCTCCAGACACTTTCCTTTCCCTGCTCAAGCCCTCCAGAAATGTTCAAACTTTCTCTTTAAGCATCCCTAGACGGACATTCAACACCTATACACAAAGATTACAGGTCAGCAGTGTGTCTTGTAGGCCAAGTAGGATAACAAAGGCATTTCCACACACAAGCTCACTGTTGCTCCTTCTTCTTTTCAGATAAATGAAGCAGAAAAAAACCACACTAAAAGGTACTTCCTGTTTGCTTAGAATTACACTAATACCTATGCTAAGTTTCTAAAGATGTTTTCTACAGAAAATTTAAACACCAAGGCTATTTCTGAGCTTTAGTAATTGCTGTGACTAGGGCAAATGTATGATACCTTATTTTGCCCTAGGAAAAACTCACCAATTTCATCATTTGGCTAAATGTACCCTTCCTGTGTTTCACTCACTACCAGACATAGCCAAGAACCAACACTGCATATCCTGTTTCTGTTAAGAGCGCCTATAATAACCACAACCCTTCTGGCATTTAAAACAAATTAACTTGTCAGCTCAGCTTGTTATGTACCCTTCCTTAGGTACATGCAATATAAACCAAACAGCCAATTAAAGAGAAATGGAGTCAATGCAAACCAGAAAAAGAACTACACATGCTGAGCAAGCAAATCTGTGAGCAGGATCTAAAGGCTACCTAGCCCAGGCTTTCAAGAATTCAAGTAGATCAGTTTCCAAGGTTAAAGGACCTTCAATATCTAACCTTCAAGCAGAAACAGAAGAGAAATCCAGCAGAAAACAGGAGAGGAGATTGCGTCTGGAGGGAAAGGTTGTTTGGGCACAGATTTTTACAAAAATACAGCTAGCCTTATAAATTCAGCAAGTTGCCATAGAACCACAGAATGGTTTGGGTTGGAAGAGTCCTTAAAGATCATCTGGTCCAACCCTCTGCCATGGGCAGGGACACCTCCCACCAAACCAAGTTGCTCAAAGCCCACACTTTGTTGAGCTAAGTACTGTGCTGTCATGCAAATCCTGTCTGTTCAGTGACTCTATTTCTACTGAAGGTTTTGAAGGTTCTGAAGCATGTGAAGCATGATAACAAACATATTTGAAATTGACAAAATGTGGGTAACTTTTTCCTACACAACACATCAAGAATAAAGGCCTCCCATGCACAGATTGAAGGACATTTAGTTCATGCTTTCCATAATGTATTTGTATTTGTATTCAGCATATTACCATCCACCTAGAAAAAAAACAACAAAGAAAAGCCCAAATCACAAGTAGCCTCAAGCACAGGTAAAAAGCTTAAGTCTTCTGAAGGTCCTCACACTTATCAGCATTACTTATATCTTCTACTAGAGTTCTATATATCACTGGACAAAATTAAATGTGATATCACCCTTCACTGAGAATTACTGTAAAGCCACTCAGTGAGACAATACTAATTCTCACTCCTATTGGACCAGAGATCATCAGGACAACTTATCTATGTAAAGTTATTTCCACAAGTCAAATCAGCATAGACAGCTTTCCACATTCCCAAAAGCATAAAACAAGCTATGGAACTGACAGAATTTTCATGCTGTATCATATCTAAGTCTGTAAGCTAAAGACACAGAAATCAAGCAATTTTATGTTGAACAGTGACTTGGCAACAACTTTCATTACCAACAAGATCTTTCTTCCATGTAAGACACATACCAATCAGCAAAAATACTTAGCTTGAGGTCAAGTATTTAAGAACTTAAGAAGTCTTACACATCCCAATTCACTTGCATAGAATAATTTAAAAAACTCCACATCAACTTCCCCCTCTCCCTGTTACTTTTCTCTCTATAAAGTGATCACTCCTAACCATAACAATCTTCATTTAAACATGGCAAGAACCAACCAAGCAAAAAAATTCTGGAAGAATAAATGACTCATACAATGTGCCTGACCCTACCTGTACCGATGAAAAGCAACTTGCATCCCAGATTTCTGGGTTTAACTCTTGCTATGTATATTATTAGATTCCTCCCTTCCTTAACAGTTAAGCTACAACTAAGCCTGAAGCAGCAAAGGAGACCACAAGTTTTTACAGTGTAGTTTTCATATACATTATGATACTCAAGAAAAAGCAATGTTCTTTCTCTGGCTTTGCCATCATCCCATGCAAATCCATCCTTTACTCGTAAGACTTCTTGTCCACACGACACCTCAGTAATTTGCCTTATAGTTAAAAAGGCACAAGCCTGTGCCCTCTCTACTTCAAGACACATGCAGTGTTATTTCACTGTGTATAGACTCTTTCCTAAATACTGCTCCATTTAGAAATCTAAAACAATTTTTCTACTCCTTGTTAACACAAAATAAGAATGCTGTGTTACAGGACTGTGTTAGTTTTTTTTTCTTCTTAGGAAAGCAAAGCTCTTGGAATTTCAAACCTCCATGTCTGTGCTCTGTTAGTAATCGCATAATAAGAGATTAGAAGCTAACAATGCACCAACTGTTACAGACAATAAGACTTACTTGTTAGAACAAACAAGATACCTACTAATATTACTGCATAAATCCATAACAAACATTTGCAAAGGGAGAAAAAGCAATCTATTTAGCTGCAAAGAAAAATCACCAATACTGCAAGATTTACTCTAGGCATCAGAAAGGGAAACTTTTGAATCAGATCATTATACTAGATAAACTGTCAAGTTAAAAAACAAACTGTTTTAAGTTTCCTATACTGATTCACTCCTAATTGTGTTCAAAGCAACACGATCTAAGCAGCTGTGGTGGGAATTATTCAGGATTATTCTAGAAGAAAAAGCTTTTATTAATAAAAATGGTTCCTCTTTCATGCAGGAAAGTAAGCCATAGCATAAGCTGTTAGGTCACCCATGCATAATACAATAACCAGCATCCTCTTATGCAATGTGTCACTTGCTCAATCTTTAATATAGTTTATATTGCCATAACCTAGATACATAGAAAGGCAAATAAAGCATACAACACAACTCGAACTGAAAAACAGTTTCTTTTGTAAAGCATATGAAAAGACCTCTAAACTTGTAGTTTCATCTCTACATTTTTGTTCTCTCAAGGTTGCCCTGCATGAGACTTCTTTTTCCCTAAAAACTCTCCTCTGCTCTTCCACTGTTGATATTACTCATTTCAGTTACTAGAAGTTTCTGTTATCTTCCTCTCATGAAAGCATTTTTCTGCATCCATACTGACAAAAGGTTTCCATCAACAAGTTGGTCTCACACTGTGTTCTTGCAGCCAAGTGGGCTCATCCTTTTCTTTGCTGATATGCAACTTTAATAAAAGACAAAAAAAAATCTGATCATGAGAACAGTTTCACCTTGAGAATCATCCCCACCAGAGATTAGAGTAAGTCAGCATAAGAAAGCAGCCTTTAGGGATATCATTTAATAAAGAGTAACAGAGCTAGGTCCAAGATCAGAACAGCAGCAGGACCACACACTGCACTATTACTTTTGTACCAGTCTCCAAAAAAATGATTAAAAGTGCTGCATGGACTGTTCTATATGTATGGTTTTTTCCTGCTCCAAAAATCTTAAGTCTTATTTTTTCTTCTGAACTAGAGGAAGAAGAGAAATGGAGCCCATAGTCTTACTTTTTACTACAGAGAACCAAATGAAATGGAGAACAAAAAAATCCACATTTTTTTTGTGGAGAACTGTCTGATAATGAAAGCCTGGAAGCTGCAATGTGTCCCATGGATGCTCAGCATAGCAATCACGCACACTGGTCAGCAAAACAAAAGCTGCATCTATAGCAGTGGACAAAACAGGGATAGGACGAAATTAGGATCATTCACCAAATGCTATGGAACCGTTTACAGAGTAGTGGTAAATTTTGATGACAACACAAAGTTGAGCACCAAAAGACGACTGGGATATTAGATACTAGAAGACCTTGAAAACTAGTAAAAAAGCAATGAAATTTAATCATACAGAGTACGAGCTGAAGCACTTCTAAGGACTAACAGCAAGAGCTGTGGCAATAAACTGGCAGTTCATTAGCTGGGAGAGAGCCAGAGGATGAGATGTTGCCTTTAGAGAAAGTACTGTACTGATTCCATTATACAAGGCGTAGTTGAGATCTAAACGAAGTACTTGATTTTGGTTTTTTTATCCAAAAACTATTAACTCAAACTAAAGCAGGCACACAGAAAGGCTACATCAACAATCGGAGAGCCTTTCTGACGAGAAGAAACTAACCTTGGTCTAAGAAGAAACTAACACCTTGGTCTAGAAAAGTCTAGGAAACCTAGGAGTCTAGGAATTTTAGGTGGGGGAAAAAAGCTATGGTTGTGCTCTAAAATACAATGGAATAAGAAGAAATCAATACTAAATAACACTAAAAGTTTGTTTATGAACGGATGTGTATAAATTGGGTGGTAAAACACTGGAAAGAGGTTGTCCAGAGAGAGGCTAAATGCCCTGTTCCCAGAAATATTTAAGGTCAGGTTCGACTGGGCTGAGCAACCTGATCAAGTTTAAGATGTCCCTGCTCACTGCAGGGGTGTTAGACTAGTTCATCTTTAAAGGTCCCTTTCAAGGCAAACTATGCTATGGTTATAAATTGTCTGTAAAATTTGATTGGAAATTAAAAGAAGTCTTCCAAACAAAGTAAAGTCTGGTAGGTTGAGGGTTTCTTTTTTTTAGAGGGTGGTGGTGATGTTTGGTTAGGGGGGTGGGGTGGAGGGCAGAAATCAAAAACCAAAACTCTCTCCAACAGAGAGTATAAAGTTCCTACTACTCTTCACCTTGAACTTGATGAATTAATGACAAAAAAATGCCTGGAAGATTCACAAACAAATGCTGGTTGTCTAAAATATGAAACTTTATAGTCTGAAAGAATAAAAACAAAAAGGCATCCAAGGTGGGGGAGGAAGTACTGCTAATCACTCACTTGCAGACGCATGCCCTCTCACTGAGAATTTTTTTAAGTCACCATCAATCTGCATATTTTTCCACTGAAAAAATGTTAATCTCCTAAAATATTTTTCATTACAGAAACATATTCACTAAAAATAATATGGCACTTTATTTTATGAAAAGAGATTCTATGGTGAGTATTTCAGAACACAGCTTAGAAAAATCACCTGACATCTAATATACTTGAAAAGTTCTACCAAACATAACATGCTGAATTGCTCATCTAGTCTATACTTAAAACATTCTTCCATCCCAGAAGACTTTCAGTATCGTATGGGGATGACTTATGATGTCAGAAGTCTCATAAACATCTTTCTGTAATTATACTCATATTGTAATTATATTAGTTTTGCAATAGGACTTCTACAGGTCATTTTCAGGGCTACAAAGATGATGAACTAGAAGCACCCTGAAAGCAGTCACTGCTGCCTGTAAAGTAACCTGTTCTTCCCACCCAGTTCTCTGTTAGAGCATTCACAGATTGCAACACAGGTAAATGAAGCAACTGCTGTTCTTCCTCCTGTACAATCAAGTCAACATTGTGTCATGGAGTCAAGATACCAATGTCATGCCCCAAGATACAAATAAGAAATGAGAGGTTAAGGGCAAATCCACACAAGTTTCTTCTGTGCCGGAAGGTCATGGTGCCTCTTGGAGGAGGAATTCTGTGGGTGCTGTAGTCACTGAATTCTCTAAGTGTAACAGGAAGGAAGGAAACCAGAGCAAAAAATAGCATACCTGTCTAAAAACTTGCTATGCCATGGCTAATGAAAAGCTACCTACTTCAGTCTGGAAAAGGCCTATAGATTATGTTTTTTGGGGGTTGTCATATCAAAATTAACACATTCAATCTCCCACAAGCCTCCACTATAATAATGGCCTACATGTAAGTGAGAAGTGTAACCAGTGTGCTTAAAATCAATAGCTGGCTTCTAACAGTATTTCATTCACACGTCACCAAACCCTGATTATCTAGTGGCTGCAGGCAACAATACCTAAAGTTTTAGGCCCAGGCCCCTGTAAACTTTTAACATTTTCTGAGTATGGTACTAACAGTATTACAGCTAGGCACCTGTGATGGCTCCCTGGGTATAGTGAGCCATGTATTACAGAAACTGAACTGTGTTCAAAACTGAATGGCAGGTACCTCTTGGGTCATAGGAAGTGAGTGGACAAAAGGGCCAGAAGATTAAGAAATGTGGGTTTACACTAAAGGATTACCTAACATGAGGTTGACTGCACATCTTCTCCACAAAGTGGCTGGGTCAAGACTTGCCCTGAAGTGTAAACAAGGCTTTAAACTCTGTCTTAACTGCACACAATAACATATGCATGTAAAGCACCCAAGACCCAGGCATAATACCAGCATGTATGACAAAGGGAGCTGGGAAGACAGTAAGAACATGCAGAAAGTTTACTAAGAGAACATGGCAATAAATAGAAAAGTTATCTTTAAAAAATTCCACAAAATCTTATTTAGTACTCAACTGAGACAAAGTTTACAAAATGCTGCCTAATTGTATCAGCACTGTTAAGCACTCTTCAGATGTGACTGTTCACCAGAGATAGCCAGAGAGAAAAAAATTCACTCTTCTGAAACAAGAAGAAATAGATGTGACATTCAAATCAAGCCTCAACAAAATATATTCTGTGCAAAGAAAATAGGTTAGCATGAGTATAGGAACAAAAATACATCATGCACAGAATGAGCTAAAAGAATTAATGTCAAGGAAGGGAGTCATCTTCAGAGGTAAAGTGTGCTCTGAGCATATGAAAATCAGTAGGCTCAGTATTCTCATTTTCCATGCAGTTCCAGAAGCCTTCCAGGCAAGAATAATATCAGTGAGATAGCACCATATTACCAAATACCAGGACTAGAAGAGGATGAAATGAAGAGAAAAAACTGCCGAAGGAAAGGAGAGGTCATGCAAGGGAAAACAGAAAATAAGTAGAAATCTTTTGAGAAATGGTGTTTCCTCTGAATTAAATCTGGCACATTTAGATGTCACTAAAATAAAGTTCTTGGTAAATATGATGCTGTATTAAAAAGGGAATTGACACACAAGACAAATAAAGAAGCTATTCAATTCCTGACAGAAATCCATTTAAGAAAGATGTGCTCTCTTAGCTCCATTGCTAAGTGGCACTGATACTCAAACATTATGCAGGTAAGGTATTTACTTCATACTCCATAAGCATATATAAAACTATCTTTAATTTTCTAAGGACTTTTTTTTTTGTGGCAATAAGCAGATAGCAACATTTCTGCCACAACAGAAGAGATTTTCCTTTTGTAACCAGTGCTACAAATACTGCAGTCTACTTTCACTGATGTTTCCATACCTTGATTTTAAAAAGGGGCCCTAGAAGTTCTCAAAACAACATGAACCCACATTCTTTCTGCACACTAAATGACATATGATAATAACGACAACTTCAGTTTTAAGAGGATATTCTTTAACTGTGCAATACTAATCCTTCTGTGAACTGCACAATTCTTTAAATTATTTCCACTGCACTGGCACGAGCAGAAAGTAATGCAAACCTACTTTTTCCAGTAACAATATAGCTACATAAATGACAGAACCACCAAGACTTACTCAGAGTTGGGGAAAAAAAAAGATAACAAGACAAACTCTGTCCTTACAAGAAGATATTTTGAATTTAAACCTCAACTATTCAATGCATCCAATGCCTTAAGGTAAAGAAAAAACCCTAAGCATAGAGAAAGCAAAAAACTGTTGAAAACCTGCTTTTCAGAAAATAGATCAGTCTTTCTCTCTTCATACACCATTCCTTCTGTTCAGATAACAGTTAAGTTGTATACATCATTTTAGTCAGTGACACACATTATACAGCATTAGCTGCTTTCACAATACTTAAGTAGGAAAAGGGATTACGTCATTTACTGTGTAAATGGTAAACCACAAAAAAACCAAACCAAACCAAAAAGAACTGAAGCAATTCAGTGGTCATGTTTCAGTATAGTGTCAGAATTAGCAAACAAAACAAAAATTACAGGATTTCTAATTATTTAAACTGACATATTCTGGCATTTCAAACAAACGAGGAATTATCAGGGGTTGTTTTCATGAGGCATTTTGCCTGGAGATAAGACTGGCACACATACAAACTGCAAACAAGCCAAATATTTTTACCTTTAAATAAATGATTTCCAACACTCATAGTCCCTTAAAGCCAAACCTGTTCCAGCCCTCTACAATCTTAATCCTGTCATAGCTCATTTCCACATGAATTCTTGCACAAACTAACATCATCTCCACATAGGAGGATTTATTCAAGTTGCAACAGCAAAACAGCAATGAATATTTGAGCTTAAACTCAGAAATGTTTGTAAATAATTTCTGCAGAAAACACAACCAGCAGAAACACTGCAAAGCCTCATTTTTATTCAAAAAATCTAGATCTGGTATGCATTAGCCTGTTTTAAACTGGAGTTTGATTTTCTAACAGAAAGTCTTGAAGAAATTCTACACATTCAAAGGCTTAAGAGCAGTGCTGTGTCAGTACTCTTCTTCCAACCCCTCTGAAAGGCTCATCATGATTACCAACAGAGGAAACATTTGACAGGCTTTTGTAAAAGCTATGTTTTCTTAAAATAAATAAAAATAATCTTCAAGAGAGCTCACAAAAATTTTAACATTAAAGATGCTGTGTCTAGCTTTCTTAACATACAGGTGACTTTTCACTAATAAGGTAAAAAGTCCAGTCCATCAGTCATTAAGAGTCATCTTCATATAAAAAATTGACTGTTGTCTCAGTTCAACAAAAATTAAAGTGAAAAAATAAGTTTACAACATCAAATAGATATCCAATTCAAAGTTAGACCATTCAACCAAAAGTTAGTTATCCACAGTTGTAACAGATTTGAGCCTAACAGAAGTCCTAACTATAACCAACTTCTTTTCACAGATTTTGAGGGACAAAATCTCACCATCTTTCAGAAGCAGTCCACTTAGGATATAATTTCTAATGCACTAAGTAAAATTCCTCAATTGCATCCATTTCCCCAAGTTTGTAGTAAGTGGCTCTAAATAACAGCATTATGTTTTAATCAGACTATTCCTGACAATGTCAAACTTAGTTTTGTTTTTTTCCCCTGAAAAACCAGTGACCTCCATTCTATCTCCCTTCATATATTTCACTAAAGACTGTGTTCAGAAATCCCTTCCATTAGGTTAACTATTTAGGTGTATCGGCATAAAGCACTGAAAATAAGACATCTTCCACATTTTCAGTCCATTAAGGTTATGTAAATTCAAAACATAACCCCTTCATTTATTGCTGCCCTCTCTGCTCCTCTCCTCACCTAAAAGCAGGCCCTAAAAACAAAGAAAAAATATTGAAAGATGTGAGGTTTTTTAAAAACAAAACATTTACTATAAATGTAAATTTATATCTGGAAAAAAGTGAGGAGCACTATGTTGATATCAAAAAAGAAACAACCTTAAAAAGCTCCCTCAGAAAAGATATAAAAGTGAAAACAAAGAGGAGCAAGAACCCCAGGGCAAAAGGTCTAACGGCAGCTGTCTCCAGCTGTCTCTCTGTAGTGGCTTACAGTGCAGCACTTATCAGTTTTCACTCGCTGTCCATATCATTTTATTGTTTATGTACTGCAGCTACTGGATAACTTTTTTTTTTGTCTGTATTACTCAGTAACTCTGGCCTTGTGCTTTACAAAGTACTCTCCTTGTGCTTGTCAGTCTCAAAATGTTTTCCTTTCAATCCTAAATCAATTAGAAAGTAATGAGATATGCAGTGGAAATATCTGTTTATGTACTTACTGTTTTCAGGTTGTCTTATTTACCAGAAACAGTTACTCACAATCAGTAAACAATAAAGTCAAATAAAAAGCACATCAGTAGAAAGTCCTATTCTTATGCTAACAAGTGTGCATATGTACTACTTTTCATGTTATCTGCAAAAAAAACCAAAACCCCAAGTATCTTACTTCCCACAATTAGTTCCTCCACTTCAGACCCTGGCTAAGGTTGGGCAAGAAGGTGACAAGCAGAACGGCTTGTGCATGTCACAAGGAAGACTAGATCAGACAAAGCAAGAGGAAGGGCTCAGTTAAATGACATCTGACATGGAGTAAGTTACATCAGAGGGGGAAGGACAAAATAGAGATTAGTTGATAAAAATGTAAACAGAAGAAAATGACAATTTCAGAGCTGGTTTTAGAATCTGAGAAAACAAAGCCACCCCATTTCAAAACTCAGTGTCTTTTTATATTACGGAATTATGTACCGTTAGTGGGCTTCCCATTCTGCTCAGAAAAGACTGAATATATGAGTAAAGAAAAAAGCTTAATATACACACTTACACAAGTCAATACAGAAAAAAACTGTTACCATCCGTTTGAATTTGCATAAGATAATGATGTGTTTAAAAAATATTTTTTTTAAGTGAATAATCTTCAGATAGAAAAGAATTTTGAGAACATTCCTAGTACCTTTAAACATTTGCTCAATTGCTTAGAAAATAAATTTATTTTACTTTTTTGTTCAGAATAATATAAAAAAAATAGGACATCTATTGGCCCCTTTTTTGTAATGCATAAGCTATGATTTATTCTGTGTTGCATGGCACTTAAAAGTAAGTACAAACAGCATTAAATAGAAAATCCAGAACTTTAAACAGAGCTGTTTTCCAGATCTATCCAGTCCATGCGGGAAGAGTTCCCTATTTTTTCTACTCACCTTGCAGAGGTGCAGAAAGAATAAAAATACTGGTCAGAAAATCATGATGGATTTCTGCTAGTGCTTTGGGGAAATGAAAGGAAGGGTCAAGATCTTCACTTCCTTACATCAAATTTAAAATGAAAATTAGTTTTTGGCAGCTCACATTAGATGACCAGCTTTCTCTTCTACTATGCATAATACCTGACAGCAATCTATGGTAGGTACTCATCAACCACCACAACCTAGGGAAAAAGACTATTCAGCTCATCCATTTAATGAGTCATTCAAGGGGGGACACAGAAAAATCTTCCCTAACTGAAGCTGTAACACCTGTATTCCTCTTCACAAAAGCAACAGTGCTATCCCTTAATCCATATACCATATCCATTTCTATCCATAAACCTGACCCAGAAACACTCACCAAGGTCTCTGAACAGGAAATAAAATCCTCCTCTTTGTGAAGGTGATAACTATGGCCAAAGTTGTTACTTCAGGCCTGAAGGAAGGTGACTAAATTAAACCTGCTCTAGTTTTAAAGAGCTGTCACTACAGCTTCTCTGTTGTAGATAATCAGGGCTGTAGGTGATTAATACCTCTGTCAAGAATGCTGTTTTTCAGGTTTCAAAGTTCACATGCTCATTTCAGCCCATTTTTGTACTCCCATATGCAGATAATGGAAGCCAAAATCGTTCACAAACAGAATTACTGCTACTTTACTTGACAGCCTTGAAAAGGTAGCTATTTCTGCAGTGCTTTATTTTCTCACATTTAGCATCAATTCTTAAACCAATCAGGACTCTAAGATCCTCCACAACCCTCTCCATGAAATCTACTTTGCAAAGTATCTTTCTGTACTCATACAGTAATCCATGTAATGGAAATTCCCTTGATATTATGGTGGTGGGACTTGCTAGGAAGCTTTTGGGTCTCTTTTCCAGAAGAGCCTCCTGCTTAAGTCTTACCCACAGACTTTCCTCTCACTGCTCAGTCCTGTTTAGCTTTCCCTCAAATGGAAGCCCTTGCATGGTGATTATCCCAGCCATCATTACTAGACTTACTCAGGGTCTGAGGCAGTGACGAAAAAAATGCATTACAGTATCCAGTACACCAACTAGCAGTAATGATGTTTTCTGTTCCATTTCTACTCCTTTCCTAAGCACTCTGCCTTTTATTCCATTTTTTAACAGCTACTGAGCACAAAACTTCTGCTTTCCAAGAATTACCCATAATAACAACAAAAATTTCCCCCAAAGGATGACAGCTAAATAGGACTCTTAAGGCAGCCATATAAGTAGAATTGTTTTCATTCTGTTCCTGCAGTACGTATTACTTTGCATTCAGCAACGTTGAATCCCAGCAGCTACTTATCGTCCAATTTCTCTGTATTCTGAAATTCTTCTTGAACATCTCACAATTTATTCTGGATTGTGTGATTTTGTATTCTTAGCTGAATGTCAGCATATTTTATTCCTTTGTCTAGAACAAGTATGCATCTGCTGAGAGCACATAT
This sequence comes from Mesitornis unicolor, assembly GCF_000695765.1. NCBI lineage: Eukaryota > Metazoa > Chordata > Aves > Mesitornithiformes > Mesitornithidae > Mesitornis > Mesitornis unicolor. The sequence goes on along the minus strand of NW_010191677.1, from coordinate 28,723 downwards.
CCTTAAAAGATTCCACTGGAAAGACCTCTTCTGTGGGAATTGATAATTTAGTCTTACCCTTTTCTCATCCTCTGGCCAGTTATTAATACAACAGGAGGTGGCTCCTCTTAATCCACAACAGCTGACTTCCTTTAATAGCCTTTGGCAGGAGGCCTTGTCAAATGCTTTTTATAAATCGAAGTGCATTATACCAACCATATACTTGTTCCCCCATCAAAGGATTCCAACTGCTTTGTGAAGCATGACTTCTAGCTAAAGAGAAAAAAAAAGCGCATTATCTCTTTACTATATTTATGTGTTTACAGAATTTTTATATGATTTACTTCCTTGAAACTCCCAGTTCTCTCCTAGGCCACTATGGTATCACACTTGCATCCTCCACTTCTCCAGCACAGAGCATGATATAATGTATGGATTACATACTTGAGACAAAAAAGTCTGATGCTTCCATATCTGAAGTATTTTATAACTTGAGTATCATCTGGTCTGCACAATGTCCTCCTATTCATTTTACTGATTCACATTCAACACATTAATTAAAGACAGTTCCTCTTGTCCACACCTGTAAGAAACTCTTCAGCCTGGGAACTTCTCTCCAGGCCTCTGCAGTGACCACTACAGCAAAGAACTCCTGCGGCCTGTCTGCCATAGCAGCAGCTTTCTTCATAATTCCCCAACATGGCAGGCACTTCACAGGCTGCAGCATTCCTCAGGTGCATCACACTGTCAGTGACAGGGATATTATCTTAGGGTTTTAATTCTGCCACTCTTCCTTCTCCTATTTTCTTAGATAAGAGTTCTGCTCTTTGAAGGATTACTATCATCAGCTTTCTTCAATCCGTTTAACCAGTAGACTCCTTTGTTTTTTTTAAACTTTTGTTTTTGATGCATGCTACTTCCAAGTATCCAGTTTGCTGTCTTTATCTGGTCTCTATAATGTACACAAGACTCTCCTTCACAGCTACACTTCTTCATTGCTTCTTATTTGGCTTCAATGAGGCTTGTTCAAGTTTTTGGGAAAGGTGAGGATAAGTCTTTATTAAAAAAATGGGAGGGGAGGGGTTTGTTCATAGAGGGATGCCAAATAACAGTACAACACAAGTAATGATTACAAGATGACTGCTGAGTAACATCTTGAACCAGACCTCCTCCTCTTTAAGATTAAAATTTCCTCTTTGCATATTGAGGCAGATGATTGGAGTTTACAGTTGAAGAAAAATGTTGTCTCTTCATCACATTCACTAGTGAGATTTGTTCTTCCTCCTCACTCAAGAGCAAAGTTTCCTGCTATTACAATAACTTTTTCCATATGTTCTTTCATGTCTTGCAGCATTTTACAAAATTGTCAGTATTCTGATAATGTGGTCAACAGCACAGCTACAGTACTAAACCCCTCCATTTCTATTTAAGTCATACTTCAACCCACATTAACACATTTTATTTAATCTCATTCTCCTTAATCATACAGTACTTTTCTAGTAAAACAACTTATCTGCAATGCAATTCCTACATATTTGCACCCAGATACTGCAGTCTCATTGATTATCTTCCTTCCATCAAGTTTCTCAAAATGCTTACAGCATCAGCATGCTCATTTTAAAACAGGTATTTCAGTCCATTACTGTTTTAAAAGGCACACAGCATTTTGATAAAAGCAAAAGACTCTGCGCTTAATCAGCTTGTCTATTTTTATATATACCATTTAAAAGGACTTAATTTGCTGATATATTAAAATTCAGGAAAGAGGCAACAGGAAAAGAAGGGGCAAAAGTCTTTTCCTTGGGCTTTCATCACACAGTGAATTATCCAAAGAAACTTTTCTTCTACAGTTTTCTCTTTTCAGTTCAAGAAATGATAAGAACTTATTACCATAAAGCCAGTATTCTTTTTACATTTCATTATGGCAGATTTTGATAACATCTCCAATCCCCAAGATCAAAAAGGAATCCTTACATTTTTCATTCACCTGCCCGTTCACTGCCTCCTCCTTCACTTCCCAGCTGTTCTTCACTGAAAAACCATTCAGCCCCTTTGCAAGTTCCTGGGATGTCTACCAGCTCAGCACACCTTCATTATGCAATACTGCCTCAAAACAGCTCCTTCTCAGCCAGATGTTTTCCACTGACCACTTCAGCACCTCCATCAGCATGATACATCCAAGCACTTCACATTCATCTTCTCAGTACTACAAGACTGTTCTTGAGGATGCCCAAAAAGCTTGTTTCTTACCTGAGGTCTGCCTTTTGCTCCATTTTGGCTCCTGTTAAAGATTTTTCTTAACAATTCCTCTTTTCTGTCATCATTGCTTAACCCTTCTCACTGGCAAGCTGAGACACCTGTTTGCACGCTCCTCTGTCTTATATAAGGTCTGGTTGAACTTTTTTGGGTCTTGAAATTACTAACAGCATGGGATTAATATAAAGATCTTGACTTTGCCTTAGCATAATAGTTTAGAGAAAACTAAACTTTGTTAAAACAGAACAGCAGGCAAATAACTAGCTACTCTAACAGCAGGCATTAGCAAATGCCTAAGGACAAGTGTGAATATGGTGGACAACAGTCTTCACAGTCTCAAATTAATTTCAGCTCAGATGCTCTCTGGGAGGGACATGGTTCCTACATATTCAGATGTATGCAGTGAAATACTGCCATTCCATTTAATATCGCATCAAATTGAACTACAGTGCAACCTTTCAATTCTGTTTGGGGTTTCTGATGTGGTTCACTGGCTGTCAAAGTCTTTTGATGCCTTTTGTTACATCTTCTTCAAATGTCAAAGTTTTATAACCTGCAGCTACTCTGTCACTTCATCTGACTTTGTCTATGAAATAATGCAGTGGGCATCAGATCACTGAATCTGGCCTGCTTGAAGGGTGAAAAATTTAAGTCACAGCTCAGAAGTTAAGTAATATAATGTGGCAGCCTTTTATTAATAGCATGAAAGCAAGTAGAGCATGGAATAGCTTTCTTATTACACCAATAATGACACATTAGATCACAGTATGCTCACTTTTTGTCAGATTATATAGTCATTGCTTCTAGAAGGACAGAGAATTAGGATATCTGCCTAGCTTTTTAAGTGTGATACATTTTACCAAGAGTTTGGAGGCTTCTTGGTTCTGCTATGCTGCTAAACAGAATTAAATTGTTTAATCATAATTTTTACTTCTTGTTCTATTTCAACTTTCTATTGTAACTAGAAGACATATCTGAGTATTAAAAATGCTTAGGAAGCAAATCAAACAGAACCTACACCTTCAAAATTAGAAGAGTTTCGTTGTTCTTGTGACACTGCTCAGTGCTGCCAGTTTCTCTTTTCTTTAGCGTACAGTCTTTCCTCCCAGCTTCTATGGAAAAAATACCTCTGCAAGCTTAGATGGTGACATACATACCTCAGCATGCCCCAACATACAAAACCTGCACCTGAGCCTGCACAAGCATCAATAATCACAAGAAAATGGTGAGGTCCAAATACTACTACCGAACAGGTGAGTAAAGCCAGAGACTGCTTACAACTCTGCACAGTAACTGCAGCAGAGAGGAAGCAGAAGACTGCTCCCTCCTCCATCACATGCTCCTCTATTGTAGATATTCAAATGAAAACCACAAATCAGATGAACCTCAGGTGCTCACCCAGCAGGGAGGTCAATTAAGGAAACCCATAAACCTGAAGATATGCTCACTCCCCCAAATAAAAACACAGCTAAAAAAAAGCCTGAAATTGCTTTAATTTTTTTATTTAAACCAAGTACTTGATTTTGGAGAAGGGAAAAACTTAAGTTACCTTCCATATTAGTATTCATTGCTTTTTGCAGTTTCTTTTTCTGCATAAAGCTACAGTCGAGCTGCTGAAATTAAATGTTCAACACTTGTTAAATTGCAATACTTTGTACATTACCATACCGCCAGGCGTAATAGGTACTACACTGGAGAGAACTGAAAACAGTTTAAGTAGACAGATAAATCAGCCAAGTGTCTAAGGTTCTTGGTGTACACCTTGCTAGCACATCTCTTCTTGCCTTTTAGTCAGCATAACCTGATTTTGTTTTGCTGTTTCAGTAACATGCTAGTCATTGGCATGAATATGAACAAATGTATAAAGAACGCAAAGCGCCAGGAAAATGTCAAAAGGATATTTAGCAAAAAAGTGCACTTAGAGCAACACATCCAACAGGTAGGAGACCTGTGCTGGTTTTGGCTGGTGCAGAGTTAATTTTCTTCAAAGTTGATAGTATGGGTCTACGTTTTGGATTTGTACTGGAAACAGTGTTGATAACACAAGGATCACTGAGCAGTGCTTACACAGAGTCAAGGCCTTTTCTGCTTCTCGCACCACCCCACCAGTGAGTAGGATGGCAGAGCAAAAGAAGATGGGAGCAGACAGCTGGGACAGCTGACCCCAACTGATCAAAGGGATATCCCACACCATAGGATGTCATGCTCAACATATAAAGCTGAGGTAAGAAGGAAGGGGAGGGACATTCAGAGTGATGGTGTTTGTCTTCCCAAGTAACCATTATGTATGAGGGAGCCCTGCTTTCCTGGAGATGGCTGAACATCCATCTGCTGATGGGAAGTGGTGAATGAATTCCTTACTTTGCTTTGCTTGCATGCATGGCTTTTTCTTTACCTATTGAACTATTCTTATCATTTTATTATGAGTTTTCTCACTTTTACTCTTCCAATCCTCTTCCCCCATCCAGCTGTGGGGAGAGGGAACTATCAGCTACATGGTGCTTAGTTGCCAGCTGGGGTTAAACCACAACAAAAGCAAACCTGAAAAATATCTAAATTTAGTTATTTGCAGTATATAATCTTGAAGGGTGACACTTTGCATTTCACTCCTTGGCAAGTGTTACTCAGCTACACTACAAAAGGGCACATACGATTTTTTTATCTCTTGCTATACAAATTTTTAAAACAATAGAAAGGGGGTTTTGGCAATATAATCATTATAGGCATCTCTCTGCAGCAGTGAGATTACAAAATTGGGAGATTACAAAAGACATTTGGGAAGGACTTTTCTAAGAGGCTTTTCACACAAAAGCACCCTCAGAATAAAGCTGAACTTGGCTGATGTTCCTTTATCTCAAGTAACATCTCACTTAAACTCAGTACATAAATTCACAGTGTGAACACAATGTTCCTTCCAGAAGGACTGCAACTAAATTTTAAAATCAGTTTAGTTCATAGGACTGCATTCATACACTTGACTGCATGTAGCTTTAAAAGAAGTAATAACAGAAGCTGAATTTTAGTGGGCCATGAGAAAAGCTATGAAGACACAAAATCCCGAGTGTGATGTTTTTCACTACTTATTAGCTTACAAGAACAGCCTCACAACTTAAGACAAACAGGTGGTGTATAGCATTATACTTCCTTTTTTTGCATTAGTGGGGTTGAATCTGGCAGCCCAATAGGGGAGAGACTGCTGCAGCTTCATGTCCCCAGGTTCAACCAGGAGTAAGGCTCAGTAGGCAACCCCTGTTGGCACACACACATGTAATACACTTACATATAACACAGTCAGCCAGACAGATCAATACACTGAGCACTTGAACACACAGATAGCACCACAGCCTCATCCTGCTTCCCTCTCCAGTTTGAACAGATGTCCAACAGGGAAGATGCATCTATACATACGTACAATGCAGATTTACTTGGTCCCATTCATAGCCAGCACCTCCCATAGTTTTACTCCTGGATACACATACGCACTCCTGTCTTCCAGGCTTAATCTTTGCAAGTGCTCACACACACACTGGCACTGCCAGTACAGACTTCTCAGTGCTAATGCCCACCTAGGGGTTAAATGGAAATCAGGTAGGGAGAAAGGGATAGCAGGCAAATAACCTCACCATGCTTTCACTGCCACCACTGCTTCACCTGTCCTGCAGCACACAGGACACTTCTGCCAGTCCTGTCAACAGGCAGACCACATGCTGGTGCCTGCAGAAGAGATGGTGCTGAAAGACTAAAACCTTCCTTTTAGTTGACCAGTTTTATCAGAAAGCCTAGTTTACTGAGAGCACTCATTGGGCAAATTTTAGTTTTGACTGCTGCCACTAGGTTTGAGGGACCCTAGCCAAGCTGCTTATCCTGTCTAGAAATCAGCTTTCACACTGTATATGAAACAAACTTGTACAGTTCACCCAGATCTGGAAACAGTGACAGCAATTTGATAGCACTTCCTTGCTAATTCTTCAGGCATGCCCAGTACCAACCTAATTAATCTCCCAAGGCCAACATTACAAGAATTCTTGAATGTATTATATGAGTTTCATATTGAAGTGTTACTTGAGGGTTTTTTCCTGTTTTGTTTGCCTCTAAAGTTTTAATTCATCTGACAGTAATTATGTATGTTGATGGCTTATCCTCCCAAGAGCCAGGCACATGAATAGCTACATTCTTAAAATTTAGTCCACAAAGTGTGACACAAGAATACCAAAGTGAAGAAGCTTAATAATATTGTTTTATAACAAAACTGCTTGCTTCATAATTGCAAATTATCTAATAGTTGGTTCTTTTTGTCATCTTATTCACTAAGCTTCTTGGGAATGTAAAACTATCAGTTGCAGTTCATCTTTCAGCTTTCAGATGCTCAGATGACCTGATGCAATACCTCAATCTTTGCTTTTGCAATTTAGTTTCAAGGGTTTAAACTAGTACAAACTTGTTTTTGAGAACCCTGACCTGCATGCCAGACCCAACCGAGCACCCTTCATTCATTTTTGGCGACTTAGACTTGTCTTAGCTACAAAAATTCAAGAACAATTCGAATACTCAAACAAAAATCTCAATGAACAAGTGTTTACTTGCCACTCCATTTTCTCAGTAACAGGCCTGATGACTGGAGAAATGAGAGCAACACTTTTCCCTTGAAGCAGACTCAGAGCATGTGTAATATTAGTTAGAAGGAAGGATGCTTCACAGGCAGTATCACTGCTGGAGAACACAGAAAGGGAAGGCCATTCCCTAAGACATTAGAAAGCTGTGCCAGTAGTAACGGAGAGAATGAAGTTACTTATCCACAACGCATAACGGTAGCATACAGGATACATTACTATGTAAAAGCTTCCAACATGCACACACAAGGAATATATATTAGAGGCACATCCTGATATATCTGTACAGCAAAAGGTATTTTTTTTTTCTTCTTTAATGCACAGAAGTAGGGTAATGTCTCTATGTACCATCACAATATGCTGTGAGGGATTTATCCTTTAAGATTAAAACACTACATTCTGAAGAGTGTGATACTGAATAAAGAACAGTAACTGCCAATAAAATGAACAAAGCTTCAGTCTAAAGTTCAAACAATTTACTTAACCATACTTGACTGAATTTACCTTTTACTGAATGGCACAGTAGTATGCAAAACCACCAGATTCACAAAATACAGAGGAGGAAATTGATTTTCAAAAATATTTTCTAATTCTTTATGCAAGCAACACCCCCTTCATTCTCATTATTTATTTCCAACTCTACTACAGCAATATCAGACAAAGAGTCACATTACTCTAGGTCATCAGTTATAAATATGGCACTGTAGGAAAAAGTCATTACTATCTGAGCATTTGTCTCTACTGATTAAGCTTTTATCAGTATCTCTGTAGTAATAGATGAGCCTAATGTTAGCACTGCAGTACGCAGTAATATTGCTAATCAAGATAACAAAACATATTTTACAGTGTATTCATCAGGGAGGCATCTTTCAAACAGGCTGTGCTGCAACAGAAGCCTTTAGGGACTTTTGCAGAATCTACTAGAAAAACACTACTTCTCAGTTCCTCACGTCTTGACTCCTGATAACTTCCAGATTCTCAGATATCAGAAAGTTCCCTGTGGAACTTGGTCTAAGCATTCTCTTGAGTTTAATTTTTAAGTTCACAGTTAACCTGATTAACACTGATAAGCGTTTAACTCTTCAAACATTTTAAATAGTCAGAGTATGAAATTAAAGTCTCAGTCCACAACATGATACAGTTCGATAAACAATCGAGTGTTTCATATCACTTTTAAAGTTTCACTCTCCTCCTCCACACCAAATTGCAGCTTTTCACTTGCCTTGGTAGGCAAGAGAACTGTTTTTATTATAGCAGAATTGGAAAAGTGCATGACCCACAGCCACATTAGATCACTGAAAGCATGGAAAGAGTTCAAGGGCAACACAGAAGTCTGCATCCACCTGCAACTAATCAACCAAAATATTTAAGAGTATTAAGACTTCTTATAAGAAAAGCATTTGCTCAAATGTTTCCAGCTTGTCTTTCTACTGAAGGCACAGCTTGCTGATCATTAACAATTTTGGAAGAATCTGCTTCATCACCCTTTCTCTAGGATGCTTTTCTAATCAGAAAGCTAAGCTAGTAATTTTCCCCTCTTATTTTTCTCTCTCCTTATTTCAAGGAGTTAAACACAGCGAGAACAGTATTTCACTTCAGTGTTCCTTTCTTGCATCAGTGAGGCTCCACTAAAAGAAGAGCATATTCTGAAGTTACTCTGCATATTAACAGAGTAAAACTACTGGAATTTATGTTTGGTTCAGTCTTTGAGAGCTTCAACACTCCATTCCCTACAAGGAACCTCGTTTTGGCACTTTGAAAAATCACAAGTATACTCAAGGTTAAAACCTCAAGACTTGATAAAAAGAGCTAAGAACACTTAAAAGCTGAAGGCAGATCAATTCTGCTGTTAGATTACAGAGTGGTAGATGAGCTTTGAAGGCAGCCCTGGACAGGAGGCTAGTACAGAAAAGCTAAGATTTTCCTCCATCCTGGAGGAAACAATGAGCCTTCCCACAAAAGGGCAAACTAATAGTGGAGCACCCTAAAAGAACTTCTAGTCTCAAACTACGGACAGGAAAGGACAACAGAGAACTGCTAACATTTGTTTATAAAAGGCTCAGGAAAGGAACACATTTCTCAGAAGCTCAGACAGCGGCAGGAAAACTCAAGTGAGGATTCAACTATACGTGAGTCAGAAATCGGCAGTTTGTTTTGTTAAGCCATTTGCTTTTTCTGCAGTAGACACATAAGGCTGCATTTTAAAAACCGACAGAAAACAAAACCAAACACACTTTGCAGAAGGCCTTATTATTTCAGAAGCACAGGAACTGGTGCACTCAAACAAGGGAGATGGGAAGTTGACTCAAAGGAAGAATAGGGAGACCTGGACATCTGTCTTTTAGTCACATTTCATTTCCTCCTCTAAACATCTATATCCTTGGTATCTATAGCACACAATTTGTTTCTACAAAAATAATTTTATACGTATATACATACATACAGAGTATCCAGTTATGTCTTTATTCCCCCCAAAGAGACATCTTAAAATAAATTGTCAAGTGTAATCCATGGCATGTTTCAGAACACAAAAAAAGTGAAGTCCTGTAACTTTTTCCAGGTCCAGCAATATTAACATGCGCACATATGCTGTCATGTCTTTCACTAAGGATACAGCATGCACAACAACTGTTAAAAAGTTAGACTATTTCAGTCCCCTCAAAAGACATCAACACGTGGCAGAAAGACTGCATACCACTGGCAAAAGTTGCTTTCATGCCTCTTCTATTAAAAGATCATCACCATAAAAAAGGTGAATTTGATTTCATCCTATTTCTTGCATCTAATAGTGTCCACCGCTTAGAAAGACATCCCATCACCACATTCTGATGCAAGCCACAGTCGATTTAAGCCAGACCTAATGGCCCATTAAAAAAAAGAAATCATTAAAGCCTTTTTAACGTGGTTAACAAATTTCCTAGTATTCAGATGGATTTATTAAGACCAAGTTATACATTTATTTATTTTTACATTTTAGAGTATCTCAATAGCAAGGACTTTATCTTTGTGTTATCCAAAATTTGCTCATAAAGCAGAGTTAACTATCAGCATTTTCAGAAGTGGCATTACTTGAAGAGCAACATAATGTCTAGGCCTGGAACTACTGTTTTGAAAGCTCACTGCTAGGGAAGTCGAAAACAGACCACCAGATACACACGCTATAATAGCTTTAGAATGGGTTTATTTTAAAGGAAAACAAAGGAAGACACTACTGCAGTCCCACTGAGATGCCATATAAACCGGGAACTTCATTTTTATGGAGCTTAACTTCCATGGGTGTACTTTGCATCTGTCTTTCCCCATCTGCAAAAAAGTACATTTGGATAATTTATGTTAAAAGTTGCTGGACACATTCATGTATTTTTAAAGAGAATAATGTCCTTTCATTCCATATACACTTAAACTTATAAAAGGCAACTTACATTCTTGTTTGGAGCATAATAAGCAAGAAAGGAAATTAATACTAGTACATAAAATAAACCCTAACATCAGAAGTAAACTGCAGAGTTGAGGCATTTAAAAAAAGTATATTTGAGCTGACTCCATTTTGAAACAAAGATTTATTATCCCTGAAGGGAGCTGTGGAGAGCAGGAAATAAAAGTTAAAAAATAAAATTAAAAGAAAAAGCAGCAAAAAAAAGAAACACCAAACGCTAATGAAAACAGTAATGTTGAAAGGAAGCATATTCTCAGCAGACAGCTACCTCCTCAAATGACTGGCCCTTGTAGGGAGAAGGAGGTAAGCTCCTACCTATAGGATCACAGAATCATAGAATGGTACCTCCTTCAAGAGTCTTCACATTTCTCTTCAGTTTAATCACTCTCCATTCCATGCAATAGGAATGGAACGCTGATAGTGAGGAAGGAGAGAGGTTCAGGGTGTCTCAACCAATTCAACATCCAAGGGCTTATGCTTCAAACTTTGTGTCTCAGGACAGAAGGGCACCCACACTGGGTTTTTTCCTTCTGTAAAAAAACTGTGGTCTCCTTTACCAGTCTGCATACTTTCTTTTTGCATTTGAGCAAAGAGGAAGAGCACTTTTCACGTGTTCAGTTACATGCTGAAAGCATCAACCACACTTGCTTCACATGCTTTCCCCTTACACTGAAGTTGTAGCGCTATCAATAATCATCATCTTTAAATACTAGTAAATCACAAAGGAAATTCATGTTCCCATGAAAGTTGATAGCCATGTCTACATCTTAAAAAAAAATTTTTTTTTAAGTGACAGTTTTGTTTTTAAGACTTCAAAACAAACTCCTTGTGCTTTTTAGAAAAAGGGTAACAAAGCAAGCTCTCCTAAAACTGAGACAGCTCAAGTATGAAACAACAGGAGAATTTCCAACATCCAACTTGTACTACAGCTACCACTTTGGATGAAGATCTAGCACCTTCAGCCATAAGAGTGAGATTACTTAGATTTTATCATGCTTAAAGCACTACATCATTTATGTCTTAACCAAACTGAGACCATTACTCCTGCCATCTATGTATCATAACCCAAACAAACCCAGTCTCGTTATGTGCAGCACTTCATCAATAATTTAGAATGGCAATTTCATTTCCTTTAGACCAGGACTTCAGTCCTTGGAGAACAAAAAATCTTTACTACGCTTTTTAAATATTTACTATATGGGTGTTCTGGCATCATCACAAGAAACACTGAATACAAATGTTACACATTAGAAAAATAGAAAAGCTACATTTGAAACATTTAAGAGATGCTGGCAAATGGACAATAGCTGGGAAATGCAAATAAAGCTGACAGCCGAACTTTCACTGCCGATTGTTTCCAGGACAAAAAGCAGCCACATGGGACAGCTTAACCCTTTGCTTTAAGGTCAATACGCATCAAGTAGTTTTCCATAAAATGGGCATTTGTCACTACAAGAAAAAAAGTAAACATAGTTTTAGTGAAGCAAAAAGACAATGAATTTGTTTTCTCATACAGCTTTCCATCAGTGTATGTTATAAACCTAGAAAGGTCACAAGAGTTTACCAATTTATGTATGCAATAAAAGCACATCTAACCTGTTTTGCCAGTAACATTTCTACCTTCAGAAAAGCAAGCCTAACAAATCTAACTATGGGTATAACATACACAAGATAACCCATAAGATGACACAGAATTCAGGGTTAAAATAACACACCATCTTCAGTACCCCATTCCCTGTCACTGAAGGAAAGCTTCAATATTACCTTAAATCTATTGCTTTAGACTGTTTCACCAAGCTTCTACATAGCTGTCCTGGCAGTAGTCACATAACCATAGATGAGATTTAGCAATCTCATTGCAACTTTCAGATTTAAAGGCACAACTGCCTATCCCCATCAGAGCTACAGCTTGCACTGCAGCAACAGCCACCACAGTTGCTGCTTTTTGACAGGACTCAGCACTCAGCAATGCAGGAATTTTTCCAAGTGAGTCTCCAGTAAGAGGCCAAAGGAACATGCCTCCCTCAGGCACTTGCTCTCTCTACAAAACTGTTAGAGGACAATATTAAGTATCACAGTCTCCTGCAAACCACATGTCTGTGATGACCTTCCAGATTTTCAGTTTGGTTTGATATAAAGCAGCAGCAACCAGTGCCCTTACAAAAACCTCCCAGCCTAAGGATCAGATCATTATTTAGATAAATAAAAGTCTTTCAAAACAGATCTGGACAAGGCCAAAATAATGCTGGCTGGCAACATTTTCAGGTGATCCTCCCAGCTAGAAAGCAAGTTTTGTACCTACTAGGCCAGGTCAAAGTTTCAAATCCTTCAGACTCTGAACAGCTAGGCACCTATTTCAAAGGATGCCTTTATTGTCTAACACCCTTCCTAGCAACAAGCAACCAGGCTGCAACACTGACCATTCTGCAACCCATTTCTCAGAGCAGAGGGTGAACACACTAACATTTCCCATTGTAAAGAATGAAGTAGCCCTGAGCTACTGTAAACTAATCACTACTGCGCTCAGCACCAGCTTTCAATCCTCTTTTGCTGCCAGTCTGAATTGCCACTTTCAATTGCATCAATCAGACAGACGCCCACTAAATCAGGAGCTGCACTTCTTCCTAGCACAGCCTGCCAAGACAGCTGCACTGGTTTTGGTACTGATGACTTAAGAAGGTACTAAAATAAAGTTTTGGCACTGATATCCACCAAGAGAAGGTACTCCCATCATTACTGGAGATTGCTATCATTGTGTTTTTCATTTTAGTATAAGGGAGTCATGCAAAAATATATTTAGTAACCTTGTATGACATAATCCTTCCAATCATATGCTTCAGCTCAGTCTGAGGGAGATAACAAAACATGTTTTATTTGCTGTAGTTTTTCAAGCACCAAAGGCAGTTGGATCTTCAGAGGAAGCAAGGGTCAATTTATCCCTCCTGCATGAGGCCCACCACACAGCAACAGCTGATTTGGTCAGCTTGGGATCAGATGACCCAGATATGACTGTTGGCAAGGAGGCAGGCTATTTCTCTGTTAGGCCAGGAAATCTCATTTGGAGTTCACTGTGCCATTTCCTAGAACTTCTCAAAGGTGATGTATATGAGAAGAGAGACAAGCTAGGGCAAAGAATCACAGAGAAACCCTACTCAAGGAGGATAACTGTGCGACAATGAACCAGGAAACCTGAGCAGAAAGACCTTTTACAGGGTTTTTCAGAAGAGACAGGAACCATAGTAAGATAGCTGCAGCAGCACTAAAGGGAAACTGAGGCACTGGACTAGGATGCTTCTGGGCTTAAAGACCAGTACATTGCTCTGGCATGGTGCACAGAAGAACAGAGCACCCTGAACCACCTGCAGAGGAAGCAAAGCTGGACAAACAGTGCTTTATCAAGCCATGTGAGGCTGTTACATGCCATCCAGAGTAAGGGTTGCATACTTTCTGGTATCCATTATAGCCAGCACCCAGGCTCAGAATTTAAGCCTTTTTGGAATTGTCTCCAGTGTTATAAAAGGCTGCTGCAAACAGACTGCACACCCATGAACTGTGCAAGGTGAGACCTGATGTTTTAACACATTGCTAAAAATGTTTATTTTCATTAGCAAAGAGCAACTGCTCAGTTTTATGTAAATAGATGAAAAGTCTAAGGCCAGTATAGGAGTATCATTATTCCCTCAGAAGTCTTCTTCAGCAAGATGAAGAAAAATTTCCCCCCAAAGCAATCTGTCAGAGCTTCCAGATCCTTTTTTAGAAGCTGCATCTTTTAAGAGTGCATCCCACAATTTAAACCATTTAAGCTATTAGATTCATTTAGATTATTTTTTGTTTTTAAAGAGCAAACTCCAACCAGAAGCAGGAAAGCTGGCCTCATTTACCAATTTAGTGGTCAAGTCTTAAGTAAAAGTTCCAGCAAGCTTCAACTGACCACATAAGTGGAGAACAGAAGTCCTTATAACTTGCTCTTCCTCAGCCACTAGCTCAGAAACCACAGAAGGACACATTACAACACACGACTTCAAGCACGTGATACCAATTGCGCAAACTTCTCTTTCAGCCAAGGACTCCCTCTCTTCTATGGAATATTCTTTCACCTTCCTTCTCTCTTTGCTATTTTAAAACAGAGATGGAAACTCATTGCATTAACATGTCCCAAACTATTTTAAGAACGCGTAAGTCAGGTACAATGAGACCAAGGAGGGGTTTCTGCCATACTTCCCTTGCAAGCACTCAATCTTCACCACCCTTTTATAAAAATCAACTTACAGCCTGAGAACCTTTCCAGAACTCTTGTCAGCTCTTAATCCAGTAAGAAGTCCTTCAAGAACAGTTTACCACCCATTACTATGATCCATTTTCTTATGGTAATGGCATTGAATAAGTCTGTTTATGCAGACATTGAGCTGATGTTATTTTCTATCTTCTTTTTCTCATTCTCACATTCCCCAAACCATACACACACAGAGTCTCAACACCTAAACGCAGCTCCAGAATAACTTCTCAGAGCACATGCACCCACAGTCAGTGCTCCATGGTGACACAACTATCTTGTCATGAAAGCTGAGACTGATCAGCTTAAGTCTGAAGGGCACAAGCATTTTCACATTATTTGTTACTAGTAAGAGTCTAGTAGTTTTTCTTCTCCAGCCTCTGAGGTTACACTTACACATAAGCAGCTTCCAAATTAAGTTATGGGCATGTAGCCTCTTTAGGCTCTAGAAGAGCTTCCCATCCACACATCCCTCCACACCTAGATACTCACTACCATTCTCTTTCACAAAGGTTAAGGCTTCCTTAGATATTATGAATATCTGAATTAAGGAACATGAATCAGTCAGCTTAACAAATTACTCAATAGTTTGAGAAAAATCATTTTTTTATGGAAAAAGGTTTTGAAATAGCCACATGACCAATTAAAATGAGTAGGAAATGATGATAGTAACTGTGTATAGGCTGAAAACATCCATTTTTCTTTAACTGGAACAGGAAGCTGAAGAAATACTTTAACCTGGTCAGGTCCACAGCTATTAAAGCCTCAACTCCACCTACAGTACTTTTAACTAAGCAGATGAACAGAGGCAAGTTGTTGTGAACCTCTATTACGGCAATCTTAAAGCATGAATGAACAAATGCATCAAGCAGTATAATTACTGCTCAGAATAACAACCTGAGGAGTCTGTAGGTTGTTATCACTTTAAGATGTTATGCAGCTTTATCCACAGAGCTTGTTTTAAACTAAGATGTCTTATTATTACCATGTGCTCAGAGATGAAAACCAAGATGGCTGCAAAATAGGCAGAGAGTATTTTCTCCTTCACATTACCATTAAGCAGAAGTCAAGTTCTTATTTTAGAATCTGAATAACGCAGGTTAGAAGGGATCTCTCCAGATCATTTGGTCACTTTTCATGGAAAAAAGGAGCCTGAGGGGGGATCTCATTAATGGTTATAAATATCTAAAGGGTGGGTGTCAGGAAGATGGGAGCAGATTCTTCTCGGTTGTGCCCAGGGACAGGACAAGGGGCAATGGTCACAAACCAGTACACAGGAGGCTCAACTTAAACATAAGGAAAAACTTGTTTAATGTGAGGGTGGCAGAGCACTGGACCAGACTGCCCAGAGAGGTTGCGGAGTTTCCTCTGGAGACATTCAAAACCCATCTGGACGTGTTCCTGTGTGACCTAGTCTAGGTGACCCTGCTCTGGCACGGGGGGTTGGACTGGATGATCTTCCGAGGTCCCTTTCTACCCCTACCATTCTGTGTAAAAAGCATGAAGCATTTTCAGACTAGTCTGACATTAACAAATGTTATTTCTAAAACAATAAACAAAACAAGTTTAAATACTTATTTTCATAATTAATTAAATCCAAATTTCCTTAGTGAAACAGATCACATAAACCTTGTGTCAAGCAGAGAAAACCTTGGTTTTTATGTGTTTGACATTGGCCTTCACACTAAAGAAACCTGGCTTTACTATTCTTCCACAGTTGCCTGTGAAAGGGTTAAAGGTGCTATTATAAGCTTTCACAACCTTAACAAAGGATTCCTGTGTTGGCTAACATCCCTACTTCAGCAAAACATGTTCTAATATACACATGGGAGGAAATGCTAAGCATTCAATGGCTGTTCTATTTTTCCCCAAGTCATTATACTTTGATTGCACTTAGAACTTTGGGAAGGTCAAGCCACATGACACACAAGTGATAAGAAAATGCACATCACAGGGTTTGTTTGGGGAGGAAGCGCTGGAGTTATTTCCTGGTTGATTGGCTTGTTTTTAAATAACATTCCCTCCAGTATGTAGTCTCCCAAACACTTCTCATTCCACAAACTGTAAAGCTTCTTGACATTTATATAAAATGTACCTCCCACTCCTCTCTCAATTACTCTTTCGCTGATGCCAGATGTTACCTACAAAACAAGTCAGCGTTCCATGCATGTCAGCAACTTGTCACATCAGTCCTGACTCATCACTCTGGGATGTCACTGCACTATCCAGAACTCTGGTACTTGGCAGCACTTTTTCCCTCACAATAAAACTTGCTACTACTTCACCCATTTCAGCTTCAAACCCAGAGCTTTTCAGGAATGCAGCCACATACACTCATTGCCCAATGGTTTGTCACTCAGACTGAAGTGAAGCAGATGTCTCTATTAACAAGCCAAGACCACATCCGAAGTAGATGGGAAAAGAAAGAGCAAATCTGTCTCTACTGCCAGAGTCCCTTCTGACAGCTCTTACAACAGTGTAAGAGCCACATGCCACTACATCAGCCTGCTTAACAATTCTGCTTTGGTCTTTTCTACATACCGTGAGAAACTGAAGAGGAGTCCGGATCGCACCTTTAATCAGTTTAAGGAAGAAGTTACATGATGCAGCTGCCTGCAGCCAGTAGCAGTGCCACAAAGATGCTTTTCCACTCTGTGCTGATCTCACTGCCCAGTGCCAGCAGAAAGCTCCCTATGCTCAAGTCCATGAGCCGTAAAGACCACAACATTTCAGCTTTTCCCCTATGCATCTCCAGGACACAGATAGGAATCTGACAGTGAAGAGTGCAGTGGCACTTTTTCCTCTCACCACCATACTCTTCATAGATCAGCTAAATGTCACATAACTAAGGAGCTGCTATTCTGCAGCAAAAATAAATCATTAAAAGCAGAATTAAGTGGTCTGACTGAGGGCAAAGAAAGAAGGCAGGAAGAAAAGCCAATGCTACAGTATTACTAGCCTTAAAGGTTTGGAAGTATCTGCAGTTGTCCCAATGACTCAACTACAACCATGACTCAACCAAACTTTTTGGTTTTTATCATCATTTTTAACATGCAAAAAAAGCAAATGCATGAGTAAATGCATTACTATTTTCAGTTAAAAATATCTTATAATTTGTTATATACAGGAAAATAGCAAAGGAATACTGATATTTTAATTCTACATGCCTAGAAGTTATCTAGCCTCAAGTCATTTTTTAATCATATTTTCTAAAAAACTTATTTATATACTAATATAAAAGCTCTTAGAACAAGTTACAGCAGATACCATTAACAAGGTAGAAATGCTCATGCTTTTCACTTCTTAGGAAGGAAGTCAGGAGCTTAAAAACCTTCCTTTAAGAAAAGGAGAAGCCTTTCAAATTTGAGACCTCCTGGGCTGAAAAAGACAGGAGATGCAAAACCACAATCCAGGTTGTCTTTCATAAACCTGTGTTTACACCTGCCTTCATTCACTGTGCACTGCTTCACAAAAGCACGTGAAGCTTTCCTGTTGCTTCTATGTCATTACAGCCATTAAGTATGGAAGTTTAACCTCCTTATGTCAAATAAAAACAGCATCAAGAAGTCAACATATTTATGAATCATGTTAAAGTGATCATGCAGTTCAGGGCTGAGGCCAGAGCTCTTTTCATTTTCCCTTCATTTCTCTCCTCACAGTGCTAATACACAGGCACCTCCTACCAAATTAGGCCATCTGGTCACTGACAGATGTAAATAGTAAACAAGTCAGTGAACACTGTTTAAGAGATTAACAATACTCCAGCATTCACAGGTGAACTCATGATAAACCTGTGAGTTAGGTTTAGTTTTGTAGTGCTTTTTTTAATCTAAAAGGTGAATTTTGTAGTTGTGCTTAATGACTGTCATTCAACAAAATTCCTATCTCAGCTTTAATTACCTACCTTCATCCTCCTCCCCACTATATTAAAGACTAAACATATATTTAAGTAGTACATTTCTGTTGCACAGAGGATACACGTTCCTGCAAGGAGCTTCAAGTCAACAAGAAAGAGTGAATTTGTTTAGAACCCCTAGAAATGCTTTAGTTTCAGGTATTCAGAAATTGGTTAAAGATCTGGTACAAAAGGATAAAAATAGTAAACACTCCTAGAAATGAGACAGTATAAGACATCTGAATATCCATATATTGGATTTAATCATTAAGTTAACTTGACAGTGTTTCTCAATACTTGAGGTTACCTACTAAAAATAATTTTTTAAAAAAATTAAATATCTACTTTTTTAAGCATAGATGAACAGGTTTTTATTAGAGTTAAGCTTTCCAGAGTTCATACTGATGGTCAGGAAGCTAGAATGTGAATGCTTACTGTTCATGTAATTCTATTGATAAATCAAAAGAAAAGGAAACTACACATAAATTGCTAGAAAGGAGTTGCAACTATTCTGTAACACACAAAAAACACAATAACACCATTTCAGTACATTCCATGTTTACAGAGAATATGCTGAGCATTGAACTAAAGAAAAGCACACAATCAAAATCAGCTTACAGTGTAAACAGTCTTTTTAACCAAAGCAAAATGTCCAGCCTGAACTCATTTACATTATATTTCTGCTAACATCAGTATAAAAATTCATTATTCTTCTAGTTATGACTTCATCAATACACTGTTTTGTGCCTACCTTTGCAGTAGTCTCTCATACATATCATATTTCACATGATGAGTCTGTTTCTACATAGGCAAATTTTATAGTAAGATTAAATGGCATCTTGTTTTTTAAAAGCTTTCATAACAGTTGAATTTTAAATAATATCTCCTCCTTCTGAAAAAAGAATTCAAAAAAACAAGAAAACAACAATCCACAGAATAAGCAGGACATCAACTTTCCCAACTTTTCCTCCACATTTGTTATACTCTTCCCAAAATGCATCTAGTGATTGACATGCCACTTCAGTTACTCACCAGTAGAGTTTGATTCTAGGCCCATTACACAACTGAAGTCATAACGATAGCCTAAGAGGTATCAGGATTAATATGTCTGAAGACAGAAGGCACACAAAGGCCTAGCATCGAGCCAAAGCCCTTGGCAAACACACCAGATATATTTTAACAGAAGACCACAACTCTCTGAAGTCAGCTTTGGGACCCCAGAGCCAACTACTCCATTCATTTAGGAAACACTGTTTATGCCAGTCTGAAAAAATTAGTTTGACTTTAAGTGAACTCATGAATAAGTTGAAATAAACAGACTTCAGCTTTTTCTAGACCACCCTTTTTCAGATGTATTATCATCCAAAAATAAGAGTCGATTCAACTCTCTAGACTGGTATTCTGCAGAAAACAAAACTGAAGCAACTATGCTTTTCAGCAACGTACCTACAACTGCTAGTAATAAACTTATGATTGCAAGAGTAGTTTCTCAGAGGCAAGCGTCATTCAACCATCTTTGTAGCTTCACAGTGTACTATCCACACTTCATGGAAGTCAGTCAGTTCTATCACTTACAGGATGGATGTGGTAGCCAAGCCTTCTCCTAAATACACACAGCCAGTTTTTCCCTCACATTAATCAATATACTGTGTTATGCACATCATATATAATTTTTCAATAACAGCAGTATTTTTCATGTTTTTATTTTGTAATGACCACCTGATAAGTATAGCAGTTTAGTGTTAGCTATCCAATGCCACTGCTGATTTAGATCCACTCCAAGAAAGGTCATTTATAGTCACTGAGTGGCATAAAATAGCTATAAAAGCCACAGATAATGGATACTAGTGTTTGTACTTCTTTACAATCATTTGTGCAAACAACTCATTAATAGTACTTCGAAGAGATGAGACAGGCTACGTAAAATGCTAAGCATGAACTGCAAGTTGCTAATGCAATTCAGATAAGAAATCCATTTCAGTTCATCTATATGTCTACTTCACAATGTAAATTAGAAGCATTAGAGACAAAAAACTACTGGGCAAACAGTGCAACTCATTCCCTCTCCCCAGTTCAACCACAAAATTCTCTTTGGACAAGAACTTCATATACAAAGTTTCTTTTCCTGCATACAACTATTTTGACTATTAACATTAATTTTACAAAACTTTACTGACGCATCAGATGTGCTTTTCAGAAGCTTTCACAACATCCTATCTTAGTGGTGAAGTAGAGGAAAAGCCTAATTGTCCTTAATCCTCTATTTAAAATAGGTTAGATGAAATCCTCTTTTGACTGAAGCGAAGAGATTAGTCAGTGCCACCAAGAAAAAGAAACACTATTCCCCCCTCACCCTGCCCCATATCTAGATGAGTTTAATAATTAATGAAGGAAACAAATTAATCAGTCTCCTATTTCAAAAAAGGAAAATTAGTCTACAGGGAAGAGCAGAATAAATGGAAAAGCGTCCCTATGAAATCTCCAAATTCTTAAGATTTCATGCTTGTAGTCACTACCATGATAACAAATAAGAACAAGCAGGCCAGAACACAGTCTCACAGTATACCTCAGTAACCCTTCCCCCCTCTTTTTTAAATACCAATACCCATCTGGATACCTGGTAAATCTTGGCATTGTTCTTGACATTGCCAAATGAAGTGCATACAATTTCAGTAAGTACATGTGCACACATCTGCGCAGGAATGCATGTGCACATATGCAGACTGAGGAATAAAGGAGAAAACTGAGAGTAGCAGAAGGAGAAACAGTGTAGCACATTGAAGTAGCAAGACAAAATAAAACAACCCTAAGAAGCAGTCATTATAGGCTTATGTCCACACCCAGTTTTCTTCCCATGACATAGTAATTTTGTTACCTGCAAGCATCAAACTACCCTTACAACTTCTCTATATGGAAGAGCTGGGTACTCTTATCCCTATCCAAGAGAAAGATGGATGCACAGAGAAATTAACATCCAGATCCACAAAGATATTTAGGTATCTTATTAGCCTGTGGTCTTCTGTGATGTCCCAAATAAACTCCCCAGCCACTGGCTCATCCCATCAGTCCCCTAGAATAATCCAGGCTAGGCTGCCAGTTTCTTCCTAGAAAGACTGCATTTTTTATATAGTATCACAAAAACTCAACACTTACAAAATCAAACTCAAAGTTAAATTAAAAACAAAAAAAACAAACCACAAATCAGAACACTTTTCATGATGACTCGGAGCATGTTTGTGCCACAGGCTTCTCAGAGTCATTACTGAGAGAGAAGAAAAAGAAAAAAAATAAAACCAAACTGGTGTCTGTTTGATATAGACAAAGAATCCGAGGTTTGCCTTGTCTACCTGCAGCTGTTGCCATGGCAATTATAGCAGAGCAGATAATAGCATTCCAGTGTCATTCTGCCTCATAGCTCAGGATGAACTTCAACTGAAATGTCCCTTGACAATTATACAAATAGAAATACTACATTATCCTGTGCAGTGGTAAACCAGTAAAGTAAGAAGCATTATTCTGGAAAAATATAATCTGACTAAAAGACTTACATGAGGAGAGGCAGGCTATTTTGCTCAAAAAAAACCCAGTGAAGTTGAATCCAGTTGCATAACAGGTGCTAAAACATCTGCTCAGTCTTTTCTGTGGCACAGTTTTCCCTCGGTTTCTTCTTCCTACCACACCTGCCCATGACATGGAGGGAACATCTCACTGCCAACCAGGTTGCACCTTCTCAAAAAACAACTGTTTTCTAGTCACACTTAAACCTAGGTAGAGTAAACAAGTTTATTATCCCCATATTCACAGCACAAACAGTAGCTAGCTGATATTTGTGGAATGTTTCACTTGTCAGCCCAGTTACTAAGTGCTTCGGGTTTAAAAAGCAGACTCATTAGAAAAGTCCATTCCACCTTGCCAATTTTCTTGCTTCAACAACTATCATATGACAGGAGCAAAGGATGAATGAAAAACAGTAATCAGAGGTGTTCAGCTATACATGTGCTACACTGTACTTTGCCCTCTTCCATTCCCAAGAACTATTTTGAAAAGGCTTCCTGCTTTCAGTATTGATACTCTGTGGTGCTTTAGAAAAAGCATAAGCAGAAATATATTAAAAAATTTGGGTTAGGTTTTAAATCAGAAAACATGCTATCAAAAGACAAAAATCAACTGTGCAGTCCTCAGAAGAGACAAGTATTTTTGATGCCAAAAATGGCAAGGTTAAAAGTTCTTAGTCTATTTTAAGTTACTGAAATACTACTACAATTTTGGTGCTCCAAAAACAGTGTTTTCTACTATCAGAGAGCATCTGATGAGTGCAGATGAGCAATATTTTGTAGTCAATAGCAACCAGCTTGTAATATGTACTCTGGCTTCCTGTAAGTGAGCTGGTTTACATACATAATATCCCATTTTCATTTGTTTATCCTCAGAAGAAAAGGGAAATCATGTTTTTCTTGTGTAAATTAGCTAATTGATGGGATGGGGGACTGGGAAAAACAAAGCCCAAGCAATTCTCCATGTCTATTGCCCCTCAGCAACTAATAATTGATAGGAGAGTGCCTGGTTGGTTGGGTTTTTTTGAGCCTCAGATTATACTGAAGCACCTTAAGAGTACATTACAAAACCAAAATGAACACAAGTCACTACAAATACACAAGAGCTAGTTAGATTTGCAGAAGTGCCAAATCCTGTCAGCCACACTCAATGTGCAGCAGAATTAACTTCTGAGGTAAGTAAAGCTTTCAATCTTCTCCCGTTTTAAATGACAGGCTGAAAAGCATGCAGGCAGCACTCCATACAGACTCTTCCCTTCACCCTCCAAAAATAGGCAACTGGGAGAATAACAACACAATGGTGCCTGGGGAAACAGGAATTCAGAAGTTACTCATGCTGTTAGACACATTCTGTCACACCTTCCACACCAGGAAGAACTGGCACTGGTACCCACAGTGAAGCAGAGATGAGAAACATCTAGGTTTCAAGAAAACATTGTGACACACTCACTTGCACAAGAGATAACAAAAAAGCATTACATACTAGGGATAGACACAAACACAAGAAACACAAGTTACTACTTGCTGACCTGTGAATACACATAGCTCCTATTGAGAGCATCTTTTCAACAACCAGGACAGTTTGCAAAGATTCCATATAGAAACACATATACGCAACATTTAAAACAGCTTAAGATTGACAAATTATAGCCCTGGAATTAAAATAAAACAAACACCAAAAAAACCCCAACAATTCACAAACCTTTTGATGGGTAGGAAGAAACCAGTGTTGGAAAACACTGTTCCAACCATGTTGGAAAACATCTAGACAGCACTAGTTTGATACCAGTCTGCAAGGGTGCAGAGAAAGCTGAACAACTACAAGCAAAAGCAGCAAGAACTGGAATGCAAGGGTACCCTTGCAGGTATTAACTGAGCTTAGATTAAAAACAGTGTCATCTGAAACCCTTGATAAATGGAGTGTCCTTTTAGATACAAGTAATTCCAGAGCACCAAGGCCTACAATTTCGCCAACTTTCAGGCCAAAGCAGTTATCAAACTTTGCTGTGTCAAAGCTAGATAAATGAAAGGAGGAAAAAAAAAGAAAAAGGAAAAAAAACCCACTGAAGCTCAGGGACTCATTTCATTTTTGTATGCTAAGACTACACACAGAAGTAAAATACTCAGGAAATCTAATTAGAAAACAGTCTTAGAATTATACTGCCAATAAAAACAACAAAATTGTCTAAACCAAAAGCCACAGGCTGCCATGAAATTTAGTAGAGAGCTTGCTAAAAAACCCTAACAAATTCCTGGTTAGGCTAGTCAATCATCTTCTCAAACTAGGATTAAAGTTGATCCATTTCTAAAAAAGTGAAAACTAAAGCATCCATTTGTAAACTTATTTATTCCAGCTTCCCCGAAAAAGATTTTTTCAGAAATATCTGCAGAACTAATAGGTCAGCAGCTTCCCAGAGGTCAGAGCTGTACTAAATCACAGTTCTTTCTGGAAGGAAATCTTATCTGCTTCTATCCACGTTTAGAGATACTTACACAGGTAACAAATACTTAACATCCAGATTTGTAATCCTGAACTAATATAGGAGAACCTGAAAGAGGAGAAGCAAAAGTGGCAGGATCTCTAAATACAATACAGACAAAAAAACGCTCTGTAATACAGACCTCTGACCCTGTAGTATTTATTGTACAACCTAAAGCCATCAGCCTGGGCAGGCACATTTATGGAGGAGGGACAGCTGTCTTACCAATACAGACTAGGCTGTCAGCACAGGCTGCAAGATGTTTAGTAACCACTTAGTATCCAAACAAACATATGCTAAAGAGTGACATTTTCACAGATTGCCCATATATATTAAAATCCACAATACCCAGGAATATCCAAATCCACATTCAGTCAGAAACAGCCATCGTGAATATACAAAAGACGTGTGCACATTTTATTAAGGAAAGTTCATTTTATGAAAGCTAAGATGTCATCAAGACTTCTTTAAAGATTATTAGCCATCTCTTAGCTACAAAGAGAAAGAACTTCAGAAGTCCCAAGATCAGTAAGATCCAAAGAAATAAGCTACCAAAGAAAACGAATGCAACTGCAGTTATATGGCCAAAACACATTGCTCGATGATATCCACACAGTGTCCCAAATAATATAACTATAAACCAGAAGCTAATCTTGTATGGACAGTTTCAATTATCATTGTATGTTTGGTCCCCTAAATAGTGTACTGCTTTATATTAAGCTAGCAAGTTCCTCTCATTACTGAGCACACAGCAGGCTCTGCACGACACTTACAGGACAGTTCACACTAATTTTATATTCTCAGGCTGTGCCTGCCCTGCCCAGGGCAGCACACATCCTCTGGGGAACATACGAATAATCCAAGGAGAAGGTAGATAAGCATGCTGTCAGATGCAAAAACAACATCCAGAAAAAGAGGTTATATTTTAATAGAGTATGTGACAAACAGTATACCCCGCAAATTTTCATGCTACCCACACATAGCCATTACTCCCATTATTTGGGAAAGTAAATTAAACAATGGACTTATCAAAATTTCTCTTGTTTATCTTATTGTAGAAAGCTGACTTAGATTTTGTGGTTCCATATAGTGAAAAATCTGTATACAAAGATGTTTCTATTTCATTACCTAAAGGTGCCTCTACTACAGCTCATACAGTTTGAAACAGTAAAATATACAGAATTATTTCATTAGATGCAATTAAGAAAAGCTACATTGCTATATTTCAGCCTGAAGAACCATGAAGCATTTAGAAAACTACACTGAACTTCCTTTCAGCTGCACTGCAACGAAACAAACACCTTTTATACAGAAAGTTATTATTCATCAACAGTCCTATGAATCATGTATAGCTGCAATAATAGTAGCAGGAAATAAGAATTGAAGTAAAAAAGAAAAACTTGCAGGATGGCTATAAAGAGGCAGAACAATAGAAAGTCAAATTAAAAGAGAAAGACATCACTGCCCCTGTCCTTCTCAGGGGCTACACCATCTCTTTGTGCAGAAGTATAAACTACAGTCTGACTAGCATGCTAAACACACATCTCATTCAACTCACACCACTGAACTGTTCCAATGCCTGAAATTATAAAGACAACACTCAATGTAGGTAAAACAGCAGAAAAATACTTGAAAGTGCTAACCGGGCAACTGATTTCAGCTCAAACTGACAGCATCTGGTCATCACTATGCCTCCATAGGAGCTCGGAGATAAGTACTATTTTGGATTGCTTGAGGACAGTGGCTGCAACAACAGTAAAGGAAAGGGGAATAGGGGGACCTTCACAATCAGGACAAGAACCCTGGTATTTAACCTATGCCTTTATGACCTACAACATATAGTACAGGGAAAGAAAATAAATCCTGGAGAACTCAGAAGCCATCCAATTACAAGCCATTAGTACAACGCATAGCAACTGCTTGTTATCCCAAGATCATACCATATCACTGGCAAGAGGTCCCAGCTACCTCAACATCACCTCCAGCCTGCATCAGCCAGGTTCCCAAGATAATCCAGAGACCAGCCTGCTCTAGGAAGGACCTGTAGCTCAACAAGTTCAGGACACAACTTGCAGAACAAAAACTACACAGTTCTACGGCCTCAATAATTACATAGTTTCTGTAGAGATTTCAACGAAACCCTAGCTTGAGCTTACTTTGATATAAGCACAAGACATACCTATCCTCTCCAACTCTCCAGCAGAAGCGTCACAGCCTTGTGCCCCTTGTTGCTTTTTAGCAGCTTGGAATCTACACTTGTGAGGCACAGCTGGTGCATACAGAGCTCGGGTGAACAACTACCGAGCGACACTGCTGACACATGCAGCTGCTACTCACGTACAGCAGTCAGTTTCAGGCCCAGCATTCAAACTATTAATTTTCATTTGCACTGCTGTAGCGGTACAAAAATAGTTGAACCATGGAGACAAAAAAAAAAAAGCCCAAAACACCACACACAACACACAGAGGCATCAGCTTACCAGATCTTAATAGCCTTACTGAAATGAATACAAATTTACTTTCAACAGCTTTTTTTTTTCCAAAATGATCTTTCCTTGTAAGAAAGGATTCAAACTTAAGAAACTCAAGGAATGCAAAAGAACAAGAAGCAACAGGTGAAAATATATACAAAGTATCCTGGAACAGCTAGGCAATTATGTAGACATAGCCTATTGGCACACTTACAATATAGAAAGTAGTGTGATCTAGGAAATAGGAGCACTTCCTCACATGGGATATAACAATGTTTCATTTAGCTTTCAGACTGCTGAATTACATCAGCAGTGCTGGAGAGTGATGACAGTCCACAACTTAAAAGCTCAAGTGCCTTATTTTCAACATACTGTCTTCTCATGTGCATCTTCATCTTTTAAAATAACTGCCATGGTTTTTCTCAAGCCTGTTTCTTTCAGATTAGATGCTTAAACAAGAGTTTAGCCACAATACTATGCAGAAGGGATTTAGAGGCCACAGTACGTTCTGTGCGCAATGAATACACTATTTGCACAGGCTCCAGATTCACAAAAATCTTAAACTGAATCCATAGTTTAGATCAGTGCTGACAGATTACTCCACCCAAACTGATACTGCCTGCTTCCAGAGCTCAGCACAGTTCACCTGAGCTTTGCATATCCACAGAGACTACTGCTTCTCTTGTACCTCATTATATTTTGAGTATTCACTTCTCTCCCTCAGGACCACTTTCTAAGGATCTATATACACATGGCTGATTTCAGTACTCGCCTCTCCATTCTCTCCTCATACCCTATCGTAAACCAAAAAAACCCTCCACAGTAGTTTTTTACCTCTGCTAGTTCATACTTAACAGACTTCAGCCTGTATGATGTGCAAGATAGCTCTTGACACGCACAAAACTAAGTGTATTTACTTTTCCCTGGTCAGAGCATGAGTTTCCTCACAGTACTTTCAGCATGGGAGGAAAAGTTGTATGTATCTGGAAATCCAAATTATCACTCCCCATCTTTTTCAAATTTCTTCAACACTCAAAAACAGAAATCTGCAGTTTCCTGGTATTGGTGGTCCCTGACCCTTGTATTGTATAAGTCTGCGTTTACTGGCATTCCACCAATTTACTGAAGCCATTGATTTACTAAAACGATTATCCTGAATATTTGTTGGGGGCTCAATTAAATCGGATTCACACTTACTGATGCACCTCAACCTACACTTGGATCCACTCTAACGCACTACTGTTTTGTTCTTTAAAATTATATGAGTGGGGGAAAACACACTAACCAACAAGCAAGATTAACTCTCTTTTCCCAAAATCGACCAAGTTTAATGCGTTTGAATCTTACCACACATATCTACAAAAACCTGGGACTATTCCGACCATTCGTCAGTGTATTTAAATTGGACAATTCCACAAAACGCAGCAGGACTTTAATAATATCACAAGGAAAAAAAAATGAAAATAAAAACCACACCACACTAGAGGTTTTATCTGTCCTGATAACTACGTATCTCAGCACACTGTAAATTACAGTGCTTTGAACTTAGGTCAACCCGTCCTGGTTCAGCAAGGACGGCCCCGCAGGCAGCTACCCGGGGAGGGGGCTGCAGGGGAGCCGCTATCAGCCGCCGCATCCCCCGTTTGCACAGAAAATCACGTGCAGCGGCCCCCAAGGCTCCCTGGCGCCAAACTCCTGACCGAGCCCTTTCTGCAAGCCCGGGGCCACAGCGTGGTGCAGCCACCCCGCAGAGACTCGCACGGCTCCCC
>NW_010191676.1:32514-42152 GCF_000695765.1 Mesitornis unicolor | reverse complement strand
TTACCTTTTCCAGCCCCCCCACCCCCCGATTTTTTAGCACCGCGGGCTGAGGAAACCCAAGGCGAGTCACGTGGCGGGGGTAGGTGTGGAGGCACATGCAGTGGTCTCTATAGGGCCTGTACATCTCCCAGCCTGTGCTCCTGGGCTGCCTTAAATAACTTCCCTCAACAACGGGGAGAGGGATAATCCCGAACACCAACGAGGCTGCGAGGTTCACTTACGTAAGGGTTGTGTAAAGGTCTTACACGTATCTGTGTTTGTTTAATGGTGCCAAGCGGGAGCCAGCCCGAGCTGTCTTTCACATGGGGCTTGGGGCGGCGTCACGGTGCCCATCGTTTTTTAAGGAAAAGGTAAATGAACGGCCACGTTTGGCTCGTTTTGGGAATTACCAGCCGAGTCTAACGAAGGCTGATCTGGATTTACCTTGCTGTGCGGATCCAGCCCAGTGGAAGTGTTATTTAAGAACCGGTGAGTTGGTGCCTGAGCCAGAAGCCAAAAGCAGCTGCGAAGTTGGAGGGAAGGGTGGGTGGTTTTGGGGGTGTTTGCCACAAAACCCGGGAGCTGCTCTGGCTGAGGGGACGAAGAGGTGGTGGGGACATGGTGGGGACATGGTCCAGTATCCTGGACAGAGCATGGTGTCCCAAACTGCAGCCTTAACCACCTCCAGGCCTCGGTCCATGCCGAGTCCTCCTCCATGAACCGCCCGGAAGGACTGGCCCAGAGTAAGTCTGAGCTTCCTTTTTCTTCTTCTTTTTACTTTAAACCCTGCTTGTAATTTGGGGAGCACCTCATTAGCTGAAAGGGGAGGATGCAGCACTGCTGTGAGCCTCATCCTCCCAATCCTCTAGGAGAAACCCCCCTAAGTGCCATGGGGAGCGTGTGGTGTCCATGACCGGCTCATCCCTCTCCACTGACCAGACAGAGGATGGTTGCAAACAATGGAGGTGCAGGGGTGGAAGGAGAGGGGAGAATGGCTCTTCTGGGGTAGTGAGGGCATGGACATCCCCTCCAGCCCCTTTACACGCTGATTTAAACCCAAACCATGCGCTGGGGCTGCTGCCTGTCAAAACTGGAAGGTCCTTCTCTCTAGAGGTGTTTGGGAGGGGACACGTGCAGCTCAGCAGAGCTTTCCCCACCCTTAACCTGGGAGCACCCGTTTCGGTAAACATTAAATAAATGTGGCAGAAGGGCAAGGGGAAGCTTTGCAGAAGGTGTTCTCCTACGTCTGGATCATCTTTGACATCTGTAACCTCCAAGACCAGAGCTGGCTTGGCAATTGAGGGAGGTGTGGTGGCACATCTTGGACATCTCACAGTATTTGGGTGTTTCTCTGTGAACCCCCAGCTCCTGGAGCTGGGCAATAGTGCAAGGCTTTTCGATTAAAGGGCAGTAGATAAAGCAGAGCTTCAAATTGCTGCTTACGGCAGACTTGGTGCTCAAAACTCCTAAACCGGCTACAAAACTCAGGTTTTTCTAGCTGCTGTGATGGTTTGGGAAGGAGAAGGGCAATGTGCAGCTGCAGTGGGGCCAGGGCAGGGATCTGTAGGTGGGCAGCAAGAGTGGGGCTAACACCCAGTGTAGAAAATGATCATTTTCTCCGTTTTTGGGTTCAGTTCAGGGAGACAAAGTCTGCAGTCAAAATTGACAGAGGGGTTGTAGTTTCCCAAGCGGCTCCGCACAGGATCCCATGGGACATCCCGCAATTAAATCCTCGTGTGGTCTTGTCTTACTCCTAAACCTTCTTAGGGAGAAGCTCAGGTCTTTTGAGAGTGGCTAAATTATCTTTCTAAAATAAAATAAAATAAAATTTAAAAACCTCAGACAAATCACTTTTCATTCAGAGCAGCAGATCCTGGTCGTTGCAGGGACCGGGCTCCGGTGCCGCAGAGCTGAGCTTGGCAGAGCTTAGCAGAGCCAGGACATGGGGAAAGCAAACCCACGTCTGCTCTGTGCCTTCACTTACCCCTTCCTGGTCCTCTGCTCAGCTCTGCAGCCTCCTGGGACCTTTTCTCACCCATTTTCCTGCCTGCTGGCCCCATACACTCCACTGCCCTGGCTGGGTTGGGCTGGTTGGCAC
This sequence comes from Mesitornis unicolor, assembly GCF_000695765.1. Classification (NCBI taxonomy): domain Eukaryota; kingdom Metazoa; phylum Chordata; class Aves; order Mesitornithiformes; family Mesitornithidae; genus Mesitornis; species Mesitornis unicolor. Next base: position 40,075 of record NW_010191676.1, on the reverse strand, counting down.
GGGGTGTCCTGGATCCCTTGTGGTAAGTGTCCTTCACCACTCTGGTTTTCTCTCCCTTCCCGTTGAAGGCTGTGAAATGCACCTGCAGGAACATTGCACGTGTGTGGTTTGTAGCTCTTTAATGAAAATAATGGCTTGGGTTTGAGGGAGTAAGCCCGGCAGGGTCAGAGCAGATGCTGGAAGCAGTGGGGATGCAGGTTCTGAGGAGAGGCCTTTTGGTATCCGTGGTGCCCTACCTGTAGGAAGATGTTTGGATGAGGATTTTGCTAGCTCGGAGAAGGACCTGGATGTCTCTGTGTCTCACTACACATCACTCCTCCACCTCCTTCCCCAAGCGGTACAAGAAGCAGTAGTTTCCCTAAACGAGGAAAAGCCAGGCAATGGGTACCTCTGGGACCTGTCTGGGCCTTGAGCAGGACTCTGGTGGAACTGGGCAGCCTCTCAGGCCAGGTGCCCATGCACCCAACACGGGTTGGGTTAAGTAGCTGCTCCAAAACCCCGCTGTTGTCTTCTCCAGGCCTGAGGGGGATCTCTAAAAGATGTTCAAAACACAGCCCTTCAGGCACCCCCTGTGCTGTGGCTGCTCCCCGTGTTGGGTTCCTCCAGTGGAGGGTGGGACTGGGAAACGTCCCCGTAGCAAATGTGCCCTCCCCAGGGTTTCTTCCTGTGATGTCTCTGAGCTTTCTCATTCCCATGGTGGCATCTGACGCTTCCTTTGGTCACGCTGCCAGCTCAAGGTCCTGATACATCCAAAGGGATCCAGGTTTTTATGGAAGTTGTGGGTGTGTGAGGAGGCATCACTCATGAGCACTTGCCCAACCAACCAGTTTCCATTATGTGTCTGCTTGAAATTTGGGCATCTACAGGCAAAAGGAAGCTTTCTCCTCTGCCTTTGGTATCAGAGGAGGTGCCTGTTCTCATGTAGCACTGGGTAGGGCCTCATTGGTCTGTGCTCCTTGGGGCAGTGGAGGATCCTTGGTCCATTCAGGGCTGATCACCATCAGCTGGTGGGGACTGCAGAGCTTAAATAGACTCTGCTGTGAGCCCCAAACCTCAGTGAGGAGCAGCTGGAGCCAGAAATGAGCTGTGGCGACGTGGGATCGGACACCAGGCTGGAAAGATCTGAGCTTGTTTCTTATGCGGATAAATCCAAAATGAGTCCTTTAAAAGAGTTACCTGGTGTTTATACGGGGATGAGTGAGGTGAGAATACAGTTTGAGGTTGCTTTTTAAAATTATTTTTAAAAAAATAATTAATTGACGGCAAACTGTCTAAAGGTATTTTGTTTGCCTGAGGAGCTGGTGATGCAGTTATCTTTGCAAGATTGCGGGCGTGTTTTCAGCCTTGGCGTGGCATTTGCTGGCAAACTTGAGCAGCAGCTCCTTTTTCTTTTTTTCGAGGTGTCCATCAAAGCCTGGCAGTTTCCGCATCCTCCAGGAGGAAAATACCACGCGGAAAATACCACGTCGCTCATCCGCCTGGCGGGGAAGGAGCTGTAAATCTCATGCAGATTACCACGCTTCTTGTTGTGGTTTGCTAAATCCACATTTCTCTTTCTTGTAGCCAGGCCTTTAATATTAATATCTTTAATTTCATTTATAAATTCACTTATCAGCTTTCATTAGTCATCCAGTTAATGATCCCGGGCAAGAAATTTGTCATTTGACGTCAAAAAGGCAGATTAAGGGACTTCTAGAGCCTTGGGAAACAGCTTCACGCCGCACTGGAATTACAGCGGCTGGCATACGAGGCTAATACTATGTATAATTTGCATCTGCTGCTCAGGGGATGAGTGATTATTTTATATATTTAGCAGAAAACAAGAGCATTTCTTCATCGTGAATGGCGCTGCATTTCCTGCGGACTCGTAGTGTCACGAATCACTGGGGTATCAGCATTTCTTTGCCATCGTGCCTGGTTTCGCATCGCCACAGTGGTAAACCTTGGAGGGTTTGGTCCTGACAGCTCCTCCCCTCCTCAGAGAGGTTTCACCACACAAGCAGTTAATTGAAATTAAGAAGTTTCCTCAACGCTAGGAGCTGGGAGTGGATTAAGCTTCACTTGGCCAAAATTGAGCATCTTCGGTCTCTGGTGGGAGGTGATGGTGTTGGTAGCGTTTGGAGATGGGCATCTAAGGAGTGCGAGTTCTGGGGGCATAAACCACTAAACCCCTCAAAACCTCTGGAAAAGAGCAGGGTTAGACTGGAAATGGATGAGATGCAGCATCTGGTCCATTTGGGCCCATCACGATGGGGTTTTATAGATGTTGGGAGCAACCAATGTGTTGGGACAAGCCTTGTCTTGCCCAGTTGTTATCTGTGATATCCCACAAATCTCCAGGGGCTGAGATAAGGAACAAGGAGGCTTCCTGTGCAGAGATAGCAGGACAGAAGTGGATTTTTTTAATACTGACTGTCTTGGTTGCATGCAATTCTATAAAAAAGGACCTTCTGCTGCATTGGCCACCAGCAAAGTTCCAACATCCCTCCTCTGGGCAGGGCTTCCTCCGAGATGGATGCGCTGTAGGCAGCTCTCCATGAGGCTGAATGGAGAAAATTTTACCTGTTTTGTACCAAAAGCACGTACTGAGCTGGATTTACTCAGCCCTCATTGGTCTGAGTGGGCAACCTCTGTATGAACCTGCAATATTGATTGTGTTGTGTGTCAAGTGCAGGTCTGGGAGTCAATGGAGGCAGCACCAAGCCTGGCCAGGGACTGCGGATTGACCTTTGTCACCTGGCATTTTGGTTACTGGTGGCTGAATGCAGTGTGGATGGGAAACCATGGCCTGAGTGGGAAACAATGACCTGGGTGAATCTGGGTGGGCAGGAGGCAGCAAAAGCTGGGGGGATGTGGGGAGGTGGAGCCTCAAAACCTCCAAGCGGTGACCAGGCCCTTGTCTCCGAAGTTGCTCCTTGAAGCTATGAGCTGAAAAAACATGTCAACTCATTTGCAATTTGGAGGGATATTGCGAAGGAATTGGGCTGGGGAGGGAGGGATGAGCGGTGAGCAGTGGGCCAGCAGCTCGGCTGGTGGCAGTGCCGTTGACCCAAGCCGCTGGGGATGAGCGCTGCGTGAAAACAGAGATATCTGGTTTTGATGATGATGACTATTTTCTGGTTCACTGGCTGAGAATTTATTTTACTGGTTTTATATTGTGTGAGCGGTGGGCCAGCAGCTCGGCTGGTGGCAGTGCCGTTGACCCAAGCCGCTGGGGATGAGCGCTGCGTGAAAACAGAGATATCTGGTTTTGATGATGATGACTATTTTCTGGTTCACTGGCTGAGAATTTATTTTACTGGTTTTATATTGTCTGTGAGTTTTTCAGCAAAAATGAGAGGGGGAAGGAAAAAAAAAAGCTTTTAAATGGCTCATTTGAAGTGAGATGAAATAGGCCACAACCCTAGAAGTGAAATGCTATCTTATGGCAGAAAATGAAACCACATCAACTGGATGCAGGGAATAAAATCAATTCATCATAATCTTTCAGTGGGTTTTTCACACAGAAACGTTTCACCTAGACATAATTTTTTTCCTATCCTCGAGATGGATTTGGTGTTTTTACTCAGAAAGCATACAATTGTCAGGAATAGACTGTGCCAGTCCTATGTGTTCCTGTGCTGTGAAACCATGTTGTAGCTTCAGAGTGTGCAGGAAGCAGATTTATTTAATCAACATAAAGTGCTTTAATGCCTGAGATGAGTCTTGGAGAAGCAAAGGCCCTGTCCCTGGTGCAGGAGGCTGCAAAGTGTTGTTGGGCCCTTACAAAATGAGGGAGGTCATGCCAACTCCTGCCTCTCCTTTCTTCTCACCTCTGTTGGCCACAAGGGTGGGTTTCCAGGATTGTGAGGACCAGAGGCAGTTTCCAAAATGAAAATGAGAGATGAGGCCTCAAAGGGGTTATGCAACCACTGCTTTGCTCCTCACTGGCCTCGTCCACCTGAGTTACTTCAACACAGAGGAACAAATAACACCTTCTCCATGGCCTTGTTTGGTTTGAGCAGGAAAATCTGTCCACATATGCGAATACAAACTTGCTGGTGGAAATCCTGGGTGTTCTGCCAAAGGAGACCATAGAGGCACCCTGGAGATAAGGATGTATCAGCTTGCCCTAGTCCTGTATTGCCAGATCCAGACGGCACACGATGCCACCCAGGTGCTTCTTCTATAGGGTATCCTGGGAAGAAAAATGTTGCCAGGAGGCAGTTACAAGCTTAGAAATATAGGACATGGACATTAGGAAGCAAGATAAATCCCCTCATCCCTTGGGAAGAAAGCAGTTCCTCCTGACAGGAGCTGGGGTGCTGTGGGGGAATATGAAGTATATTTGTTAGCTGTCCAGTGCGACTTTTTCCGTAATGAGCAATTCTGAGCCCTGTTAACAAAATCAAGGTCCAGACCTCAACAACATCCAGAAAAATCCTAGCAGTTCTTGGGATATGTTGCACCAGCCGTGCTGATTCCTTATCCACAGCCCAGAGCCTCTTGCTGGACCCTTTTCTATTAGAAACCAAGCAATGAGAGGAGGTCTTCACCTTTACCTCTCATTTCCCACCATGTTTTTAAATACCTGCTGTGTTTTCCCCCATGGATGTGATGGGTTTTTATGAATTGCTCCTTCCTCACATTCATTCCCCAGGCACCAAAGTTTTCCTTGGGGCTGGTGCTGGCTCTGGGTCTCAAACGGTCTGGAAACACTTGAGATACCCAAGCAGGTTGGTCTGGTGTGTGTTGATGGAGGTGAGAGTAAGGTGCTGTTCCCCACAGAGCCCTGTGTCCAGAAGGGGGAAGATCTCCTCAGAGCTCTGTATGGGCTGAAGGGATGGGGAGGATGAAGAACAAGTGATGTCCTTTGACTGCTGCATCAGGAGATGGCTGTGGTTGATGCTGATAACTGGTGATGGGAAGGTAGTGATGGGGAGGTCTATCCTGTAACTGGAGTAATAGCTTTAAACCATGGTCACATTTGTCATTTGGGAAGGAGCATCATGGTGTGGTGCTGGGTGGGCTGTAGGTACGCATCCCTCATCCAGCTTCATTTCTAGAAGATACTGCTATTTTTTAGGGGGTGGAGGTGGTGATTTTGATGGATCCTTTGCAGAAAGTACCTGTGCAAAAGTGCTGCTGCTCTTCCATCACATTGAACAAGGGTCGCTGGTGTCTCTGGTCCCCGCCACCTCCTGTTTCTGGTGCACTGGCACAACTGGTCATGGCTTTCTGGCCCCGCCACAGCAATGGGGAGGCAGCAAGGTTTCCCTCCCAATGCCGTGGGATTCATAAGGGAAAATGGAATGGTGTACGTGCTTTGCAGAAAGCCATCTCGCTGGCAGCATCCCTTGGTGAGGAGGTGACATCTGGGCCAGCTCCAGAGCCAAAAGGCACCGGAGAGGTTCAGGGCTGGGTAAGCAAATGGTGCAGGGGAGGAGGGGGATACCAGGGCACACAACAACTAACCCTGCTTGGAGCTGCAAGATCCCCAACTCTGGGGAGTCCTCTTTGAATGCAGCCAGTTGGAGGTAAGTTTAACAGAGTGAGTGGGTGTGCGGAGTTGGCACCTTGAGCTGAAACGCTCCTCTCCAGCCCATGAAAAGACCCAGATCCCGTTTGTTTTTCTATTTTTTTAATATTTTAAATTTTTTTTCCAGCGTAAAGAACAAGTCCATTTCTAGTGATGCTGTGACGCACGCGCTTTCGCATCACGCCAGGGAGCTGTAGCTTTGAGAGAGCCAACAAATATAATGAGACTTTGTGATTTTTTTTAAAAAAAAAGAAAAGGGATAAAAGCCCAGAACACAACAGCAACATGAAAATGCAAAGTGTTTGCCAAGGTTCATATACCAAAAAGCCAGTGAAAAGGTGCTTTGTTCTTATTGATGCCTGCCATGAGGGGTCTGTTTGGGGTTGGCTGTGGTGCAGTCCTTCAGCTGTAGGAGAGGCTTTCTCTCTGTGTCCATGTCCATACCACCTTCCATGGCGAGAAAGGTGGCTTTCACCTTTGGTGTCCTGCTCTCCCCAAATAGCTGGGCTTAAAATTGTGGCAAATTTTCATCTGCAGGAGAGGCTTTAGCTGAGCTCTGCTGTGGAAGTGGTGGGTGGTGGTGAAGGAGGGAGGGCAACACACAGCAGGAAGCCTGGGAGGCTCTCAAGGTAGTGGGTGATGGACCAGAAAGTCAAGGAAAAGCAGCAGCACACAGAGAGATATCCTACAGCCTGGGCTGGGGATGGTCATCAGTGCTGTTTGGTGATGGTTAGAAGTCTTGGTCTTCACCACATCCAAGCTGGGCAGGGGCTGGGGGTGGCCATTGACTGGTTTCCACAACATTTGGAGAAATAAGACTTTTGTCAAGCAAGCTGAGCTGCTTGAAAGGGCTGGGTGCTTTGGGTGAATGAGACACCACTTGTCCTCAAGAAAATGGGGCATTCAGGACATCTCTGCAGTTAAAACTGCATGCAGAATGATGCTGGTGGGGTTTTACTGTGCCGCTGCCCTGAAACACTGAGAGCAGAAATCCATTTGTCATGGTTTATGCCATGTTCTATCACCTGATGACTCCTCCACACCTAGGGATGGGAATTGGGAAAAGGAAAGGAGACCTGTGAGTTGAAATAAAACCAGATTTAATAAAATAATAATAGTTAAAACCAACATTAATAGCAGTATTAATATAAAATACAGAGTTATACTCAGCTGATATAGTGGGAGAGTAGGCCTGGAGAGCAGAATAACAGGTGAAACCGTCTCGAGATGACAGCCAGTTTATAGTTAGCATGATGTTAATGGTATAGAATAATTCTCATTGGTCAGCCTAGTGTCAGTTTGGGGTCAACCCCTGGGTTTACACTTCCCTCCACTTCTCCACCTGTTTATCTCAAGAGCTTGACCACCACATACCAGTGTTGGGCAAAACTAAAACAAAGTGTCTTCTCACCTTGTTCCCAGAGAAAACAAGCACTGAAGTCCTTTCAGAAATGCAGTTTTACTGAATAGAAAATGGATTCTAAGTTTCTGCCCTGGTAAACCAGGACATCCATATACTCCATTAAAGCAGGAGAGTAAATGACCTGAACCCAGGGGTCCCAGGAGAAACTTTGCCATCCATACAGCCCTTGTTGTTCCTCTGAAAATTAAGAACGATCCCACTGTAAAATCAGGAATCAGGATTTTGCCCACCCAGTGTCCTGTGTGAGGTTATTCAGGGCTTGGGGACTGACTGCAGGCATCTCTTTGGGGCTAGATGTTTGCAGATCTGCCAAATCTTGGACAGCTTCTGAGGCAGCCAGCACCTCCTAATGGGGCTTGGCTTGATCTGCTTGGTCAAAATGCTTCTTCCGAATGAAGGAACAGGATTAGATGCTCTGCAGTCTATGTTTCTCAAAAATACGAGAGAAATTTTAGAAAATCAGTGTGCAGCTCATGTGGTATTCTAGAGGCACCAGGTTTTAATTAACATCACCGAGGCATTCAGATCCCGACTTTAATTCCTTATTGTTTGTAACCGGGATCTCTGAGGATTCAACAGACTTTGTGGCTTGAACAGATGTTGTATTCGCCTCCCCCCCC